>NW_012114488.1:1407948-1430152 GCF_000951035.1 Colobus angolensis palliatus | reverse complement strand
AAAAAAAAAAAGAAAAAAAAATTCTACCTTATGTCAAGCTATTTTTTTCAAGGAGAGAGTATATACATCTGTGGGTAAAGGGCAGAACTAATGCAGGTTAAACATTTTAAGTACCATATTGGAAAGTGAACAAATTTGAGTTATGCTACCATGGAAACCTCCTTTTGGAAAGAAGAGGAATTCTCAGGAAATGTAGCAGAAATAGCCAAAGGTAGCAGATTGGAAGAGTTGACAGTGGGAGTAGAGTAGGGTGAAGCAGGCTCACTCAGTACCATCTTGACCTTCGCCAGTAGCTTCTGGTTTCAAGGAACAGAGACCACTCTAAATAGCTGAAGTGCACAGGAGGTGTGTCCAAACCATGTCAGGAAATCTCACACACACAGCATTAGAAGCGCAGCAAGGCCCGGGAGGACAGAAAAGCTCCCCAGGCTCCTCTTTCCCTGCCTCCCTGCTGGGGCAGCTGCCTTTCACAACTCTGCCCTACTCTGAATGACCATGGTATGGCTTATTGTATTTATTCATTTATTTTCAGGTGGAGTCTCGCTCTGTCGCCCAGGCTGGAGTGCAGTGACACGATTCTCACTGCAACCTCTGCCTCCCGGGTTCAAGCAATTCTCCTGCCTCAGCCTCCCGAGTAGCTGGGACTACAGGCACGCAATACCATGCCTGGCTAATTTTTGTATTTTTAGTGGAGATGGGGTTTCACCATATTGGTCAGGCTGATCTCAAACTCCTGACCTCAGGTGCTCCTCAAGCCTCCCAAAGTGCTGGGATTACAGGCATGAACCGCTGTGCCCAGCCCCCTCTGTGTGGCTTCTACTGCCAGCTTGTGGGTTTCTGCACCTTGTCAAGCTGGTCCCCAGTGTGTGACTTCAGCCTGCACTGGACCATTTGACCAACTCGGTTATTTTGTGCTTGAGAGCTTCAAGAACATCTAACTGAGCATTCCCAGCCTTTGACTGTTGAACCCCGAGTCAGGTGTCTCTCTGGTCCAGTGATCTGTGGCTTGGGAGTGTGAAGACAGTGCTGTGGGGAGGGTAGGAGGCAGTGGTGGAATCCCAGGTAAGGTAAAAAATTATGGAAAGGGCCATTCCTCGTGTTTGCAATGGCACATATAAGGTGACAGGTCGTAGCAGCTTGGGGAGAGGGAACAGGTTGTACCCACTGGCAGTCAGAGTGACATACTAGCCAAAGATTGCTGAAGACCTTATGGGCATGGGCATCTGCCTGGTGCCCAAGCCTGCCACCAAGCTCTGGTCAGGAATGCAGAGTGCTGACTGGGCAGGGACTCCAGTTACCAAGGTGCCAAGGGCTTTGCCTTCTTCAATTTTTGCTGCTTCTGTTCCCCAAGCCTAAACACAAAAGTTGGATGCTTCATTTAATTTTTTTTTTTTTTTTCTGCATCTCTTTGAGCTCACTACATATGCCTTATTCCCGCTGTAATGTTGCTTTTACTAAAGTGAAATGGAGTCACATGTTTGGAAGCACCCGCTGTCTTTACATAGACTTCCCAGAATTCTCTGTCAGCCCTTTATTTGTTGAATGTCTTTAGGAAAAATGCTTGCCTGTATCTGGATTCTATATCAGAAAATTTGAAATACTACGTTTTTAGTCTAACTTCCTGGCAGTACTGATTTGGTATAAAAGGGGAGAAAATATCCGTGTTATTACTACAGTGGTTGTACCTTTGTAGTGGCTTCAGTTGTGTTTTTTGTTTTTACCTTTGTCTACACTTGCATGCACTTCTCTGGAGAAAACTCTGGAGGAAGAAATTGTTCAGAAATCTTGCTTTGGAAAAAAGATAAGTTTTAGACCCAATAAAAGTGAAGTGAATATGGAAGAGGGTTCTTTTTTTTTCCAGAAAAATTCAGGCTTAAGTGTTGAATGCAAAGGTTTGTGGTTTCTGTTTTTGCTAATCAAGGCTGAACAGTTACCACTTGTGATAGTCTTTTATCCTACGTTATACTTTTGATGAATTTTTAAAGAAATTAATCTCTCAAAACTTAACAAAAAGAATAAAAGTCAATAAATCCATGATATTATGGCTGTATCTTTTTCCCCTTTACTGCATTATTTAACCCACATTATAATTTGAAAATTTATCTTGGAACTTTAACGTCATAGAAACGTTGGGTTTGGAGATTGCAAAATAAAAAAGATCTAGGGCAAAAACAATGCAGTAAAGATCCCTACTTATCTATGTGATGTAATTACTTTTTTTCCCATCAGTCCCAAAACAGAAAGAGCAGATGTCTCACCACGAAACTAGCAAGTGGAATGAAGAAAGAAAAAATTGGTTATAATTTGGACAAACTAATTTGCTGAGGGTTTATTGGAACACCTACCCCACTGGCTTGCGACAGCTAGTTTCTCCTGTAAGATTTATTGTCAGGGCCTGGGATACTGATATAGAAGATTAAGTTTGAAATGTCAACCTTTACCTAGGGGAGGAAGGGAAAGATTCATTTCTAAGTGACTCAATACAGCATCAAACTTTTGAACTACAGTGAAAATCCAGGATCAACTTGTGACTATGATTGGCAGATTTGGAAGGATTTCTGGGGGTTGTTGGGAGGAAGTTTGCTCTGTTAATGTCATCAGGACCTAAAATTCTGTACTGTCAAGTTGATGGCCTGGGCTGAAGAAGTTTTAGAAGGAGGTAATTTCAAGTTGCTGAGGAAGGAATTTAGCTTTTATGGCAAGAATTAATAGGGCTTTATCAAGGAATAAGGTGCCTAGAAATGGTCATACTTAAGTTTGGGGCAGAATGGGGGTGGGGGCTAAGAACAATCCACATGTATCATTAGGCTCATGAAAATCATTCAGAGACTTTTCTGCAGCACAGCATATTGCTAGTTCCTTCCAGCCCTCCCTTTGCTCATTCTGTTTTCAGATCTAAGCTCATGTGCACATATTTGTCTTCCTCAAGAGACGCCGCTGTCTCAGCAATTAATAAAATAATTGCTTATTGAAGAAAGATATCGATTTCTGGTATTGCCAGAATCACCTGTGACCTCATAGGGATATTGATTAGAGCCTTATATTCTAAGGCCAAGGATGTGGGTGTGAGTTTTGTACGGGCCTCTTCCCAAAATCTGCATCGTTTTTCTTCTACTACATGCATGTAGGTTGCTTATTAAATATGAGCCCTTGGTCACAGTAGCAGTAACTGACAGTGGTTCCAACAGTGCAGATCATCTGCTCCTGGAAAAACAAAGTCTGTGCCCTCCAGAGTAAAGGAATCACCTCCAAAACCCCTGCATTTTATCCCTGCATTTGTATTTGTTGTAGAAGTGAGAGGGATGTTTTTTCTTGGGCAGTGAAAGTCCTCTGTAAAAATGAGAGTAAGATGGTCATAACCATTTCACATAGGGAGCTTATCTTTTTTTAAATGTTGAATAAGTTATAAAAACTTCAAAAATATGTACATACCACATGATATCACTAATATTAGACACAAATGTTTTTCTCATTCTCTTGTTGCCACACTACTTTCATATATCAGTGTGTCTTGACAAAAGCATATTTTACAAAAGTACGAGATTCGCTTTCTTCGTCTAAGCACTGCATGATACACCTGCTAGAACTCAATAAATGTTTGTTTAATAATGACTCATTAAATTGACCCAATATGTTTGTTCCTTACTTTTCTCCCATCCCGTTATAGTCCTACAAAATTAGTTCTGTGTTGTGGCTTTTGCAATCCGTGTTTTACCAGGCTGTGCGTGGTTGAGATTGTTTGCAGAGGGCATTGAGTAACCTGCCAGTTCTGAGAAGTTTCTGACGTATGCTTTTCTAATTACTCAAAAGCAAATGAATGTTTGGCAAATGGGATCTTTGTCTTTTTTCTCCAGAGCAACATGGAAAACCTGACTACACGTAAAATACTTTTCATCTTTAATGGGAAAGAAGTATTTTCCTACACAGACCTCCCCCCAAAAAAAGAAAAAAAAAAATAGGAAAGAATCAGTAGACATCATATCTTATCTGATTAAAGCTGTGCGTTTCCATAAGCAGTCCTGCCTCCTGTGTAATCTGGAGTGAATTAAATTCAATTTCCTATTGAAGAGATGACCATCACTCATTTATTCATTTTGGGTAACTTAATAATAAAAGCTTTTACTGTTTTAACGTTTTCAAAGGAGGTTTGTTTTCAAAGGAGGTCGACTTGCTGATTCTTTTCTTCTTATGCTGTTTTTTCTTTAGAAATTTCACAAATAGCATCATAATCATAGGGCCAGGAAAAAAGGATGTGAAAAAAAGTTGACCCGCAATCCTGTTAGCCCCCGAATCTTTCCGTGGTTTTCCTTGCTTCCTTCCAGATCCTTTCTCTTTAAATATGCAATAGTTGTAGAATTTATGTCTTTTACTCATAAAAGTCAAGGTTAATTAAGTCCTCCACCATAGGCATGTTTTATCTGGTTAAATGACAAATGGATATGCTGCACTTTGTGTATCAGTTGTGTTCCCAAAGTTGTATATGACATGTCCCATTTTCACGTGATCTTAAATCATCAATGAACTTCAGTGTGTCTTTGTTTCTGAGCACTTTTCAGTTGGCCGTGGTCCCTAATCCTTGCTCTTTGTGCGTCTCTGTATAAAAATGCTTAAATATTACAGAAGCTCAGCATTTAGTAACTACCTTTCCCATCCCTCCTGACCCCCTCCGTTGGCCCTTATGTAACTTCCACTTTTTACTTCTCAGTTCTTTTTAAGCAGAACACTTACCTTCTAGCTATATGAGAACAGGCTATTTAAGGGTTAGCCAGTGGTAGAAATTGATATACGTTTGATTTATGGAAGCATTGATAGGTTTTGACTTTGAAAACCTGCCTATTGGTAAAATTGGAGATGTCCACATATTTGCAGATTTTCCCACAAGCGTTTGTGAAGTGTCACGCTTTGGCACTCTGTCGAGTGGCACAGAAGATAATGAAGGTGTGTAAAAGTTTGTTTTTATCGAGGAATGTGTCACCTATTTTTTTATTTCTCCTTAGGCTTTTCTTCATATTCTTTGACTTACCTGCTTTCACTATTGGAAGCTTGTATTTATATTTATATTGACGTGTGGATAATGTTCCTCAGTTATTTCCTAATCTGCTAAGTTACATGTTTTGGTAGACAATCGCATGTACAGCTCTTTCATTTTTAGTATTTCTTTTGCATATAAGTTGTACATATTCATTGCAGACAAATTAGAAATAGGTATTAGCAATATAATGTATGAAATACAGAGACGAACCCATCTTCTACATATAATTACTGTTAATATTTTGGTATGTTTTGCTTTAAGCCTTTTTAGTGTAATATATGCCTATGTATTTTTTCTTAACTAATATTCTTACCTTGTTTTGTAACCTGATGTTTTTTCAGTGTTAGATTGTTTAGGCTTGCAGGAGGTGGAGAGTGTGACTTTTTGTCTACTTTATTCATTCCATTTTTAAAAGAACGTAGAATAATATTTGGCATGGACTTTGGATTTATTTATTTAGAAATCTGAAATATAATAAGCTTGTGTATTTTAGTACAAATTCATACTTAAAGCATGGTTGAATGACAGTTTTAGATTTCAGCAAACTTTGAGAGGTGATTTTTAAAAAATTCTAAAACGTTCACATCTGCTTCACATTCATTATTTAAAATGAAAACAGAGAAGCTCACACATGCTTGATAAATCCGGAGAATATGAAATGATTAAGTTTTTACGTGCTTTTAGACGATAGCTAAGTCCTGTAAGTCTAGAGACCCCATCTATATAAGACATCATTCTACACATATTCTCAGCACAATTCCTGCTATTTAGTAAGGCCTGAAAAATCTGGGCCAGGCATGGTGGTTCATGCCTGTAATCCCAGCACTTTGGGAGGCCAAGGAGGTAGGATTGCATGAGCCCGTGAATTCAAGACCAGCATGGGCAACATAGTGAGACCCCATCTCTACAGAAAATAGAAAAGTTACCTGAGCATGGTGGCACATGCCTGTGGACCCAGCTACTCAGTAGACTAAGGCGGGAGGACTGATTGAGCCCAGGAAGTTGAGACTTCAGTGAGCTATGATCTTGCTACTGCACTCCAGCCTGACTGACAGAGTGAGACCCTGTCAAAAAAAAAAAGAACCTGAGTTAAATGGATAGTTGAAGTACAGAGGGACAGAACCTAAAAGATGAGGCAATTCACTCCCTTCCTTGTAGTGAGAGCAAAATTAGCCATCTCTTGAAATATATTTCTATCAACATATCCTTTGAAAATTTTTAGGTTGGACTTGGTGGCTCACACCCAGAATCCCGAGGCTGAGCTACTCCAGAGGCTGAGGTGGGAGGACTGTTTGAGCCCAGGAGGTTGAGGCTGCAGTGAGCCAAGATTGTGCCACTGCCCTCCAGCCTGGGCAACAGAGTGAGATCCTGTCTCCAAACAAAAACAAAAACACGAAATTATAATATGCAAAGAAGAATGGCAAATCTTTTTAATCACGCAAGGCTGCTATTTTCCTTTGCTTGCCACCTAAGCCATTTATTGCAGTCTCTTATAAAGGGACATGTATCTACAGGAAATGGAACTACAGGAAATTCGAGGCTCTGGTTATTAAACCTTCCTTCTGACTGCTCTGGGTCGCTGCATGTCTTCTAACAAGTGAAACGCACACACAGCCTCGCTCTAATTGTACCTGGAAGCTGGGTCACCAAAGGGAGGGATGATGATTCCAGATCAGCTTCTAACCTCCTCCCTTCTGCTCAGGTTGCCTTCATCAGACATCAGAATGATTCCCTGCAGAGCCGCGCTGACCTTTGCCCGATGTCTGATCCGGAGAAAAATCGTGACCCTGGACAATCTAGAAGACACCAAATTATGCCGCTGTTTATCCACCATGGACCTCATTGCCCTGGGCGTTGGAAGCACCCTTGGTGCTGGGGTTTACGTCCTCGCTGGGGAGGTGGCCAAGGCAGACTCGGGCCCCAGCATCGTGGTGTCCTTCCTCATTGCTGCCCTGGCTTCGGTGATGGCTGGCCTCTGCTATGCTGAATTTGGGGCCCGTGTCCCCAAGACGGGGTCTGCATATTTGTACACCTATGTGACTGTCGGAGAGCTGTGGGCCTTCATCACTGGCTGGAATCTCATTTTATCTTATGTGATAGGTATGTTTCTAAAAGAAGTCTAACGTGTGGAATGGAAGAAATCGCAGCCCTGTGTCACAGCCCTTAGGTTCAGTTGTAGGTGTTGGGTACATCACTTGATGTCTGTGTGTCTCATTTTTGTCATCTCTAAAATGTCTCCTCCTAATTACAGAATTTCCTGGGTTTTTTTTTTTTAAGACAGTCTTACTCTGTCACCCAGGCTGAAGTGCGGTGGCGTGAACTCGGCTCACTGCAACCTCCACCTCCTGGGTTCAAGCGATTCTCCTGAGTAGCTGGGATTATAGGCACCTGCCACCATGCCTGGCTAATTTTTTGCATTTTTAGTAAAGACAGGGTTTCACCATGTTGACCAAGCTGGTCTCGAACTCCTGACCTCAGGTGATCCACTCACCTTGGTCTCCCAAAGTGCTGGGATTGCAGGTGTGAGCCACGGCACCCGGCCACACAATTCTGTGATTTTTGCTTCATCTTTGACTATGCCTCTTAGTGGACTTGCAGACTTTTTAAGTTATAATTCTTTATTGCAAATAAAGTTACCACATTCCACAGTTATGGATTTGAACATTTGATGACTATTGTATGATTATAAATATCCAGATACTGTATATGTGATTAAAATTTTCAATCTTTTGTGAACTCATGTTTATCCTGTAATAGAGTAGCAAACGATGCTATGTTAATTTGCCCCCAGTGACTTCGTATCCTCTGTTCTGTTTTGGGAAGGTACGTCAAGTGTTGCAAGAGCTTGGAGTGGCACCTTTGATGAACTTCTTAGCAAACAGATTGGTCAGTTTTTGAGGACATACTTCAGAATGAATTACACCGGTCTTGCAGAATATCCTGATTTTTTTGCTGTGTGCCTTATATTACTTTTAGCAGGTAAGAAAACCACTTATGCCTCTCCCCAGGATGAGCCACACTATTTGTCTCAGGAAAATAGGTTACTTCTGAATTTGGGGCCTGAGTTCCCAAGACAAGGTCAGTATATTTATGCATTTATGTTACTGTTAGACATCTGTAGGGTTTATTACTAGCTGGAATCACATTTTAACCTAAGTCTAAATTTTGTGCAGTGGTAAAAATAGCGCTTCTGAGTAAATGGCACCTGGCACACACTAAATAATAGGATGAGGACGTTGATTTTTTTAATAATTAATTGCAGGTTTGCAGGAATAGCGGTGGTTTCAGTAAGGAAGAATGTATACTTTCTTGGCATTGTTTCATCTTACTAGATACAACTAGGGATATTTGCAATTTCTAGAACAAATTCTGTTTTTCTGACATGCTTTCATCTATATAACGTAGGCCTTTGGTTGTAAAGGAAGCAAGTTCAAATCACCTGTCATTTTGTAATGTTGACGTTATATAGACAAACATACTTAGTACTATACTAGGATTTTTCAGTTTTTGTCAGTATGGTAGCATAGTGGTTTTAAGAGGCACAGGAATTCGAATAACCAGATTTCAATCCTGCTGTGCCACTCACTCCCTTTAGAACATAGAACAATTTATATAATCTTTCCCTCACTCAGTTTGCTCATATATAAGATGAGGCATCAGTGTCTGCCTCCTATAGCCTTCTCATTCGGTTCCTAGTAAGCACTCACGTGGTGGTCAATTTTATTTCATAGGCATAGTTAATCCCTACTCTGTCTCCTTATATTTGTTTTAACTATTTGAACATTTTAGCTGCAATTACGGGCGTATGCCACCACATCTGGCTAAGTTTTTGTGGTTTTTGTAGAGATGGGTTTTTTGCCATGTTGCCAAGGCTGGTCTAGAACTCTTGGGCTCAAGTGATCCCCTCGCCTCAGCCTCCCAAAGTGCTGGGATTACGGGCGTGAGCCACCACGCCTGGCTAATTTTTGTATTTTTAGTAGAGACAGGGTTTCACCATGTTGGCCAGGGTGGTCTCAAACTCCTGACCTCAAGTGATCCCCTCGCCTCAGCCTCCCAAAGTGCTGGGATTACGGGCGTGAGCCACCACGCCTGGCCACATTTTCTATTTTGAGTCTCATTCTTACCTGCAATCCTGCTTATACCTATCAAGGATTACACTAAGAGTAAAAACCATGTCTGTTCCTCCTTCTTACTTGCTTTACCCTGAGCAATCTGCCTCATGCTTTCTTGTCCGACCTTATCTCTGTTTTCTCCCTTGTTAGAAGAGTGAGACAGAAATATCTTTCTCTTTTGAAACGTTTACTAGAAAATTATATAATTTTGAAAACAGCTTTACCCTTTAAGTGAGTCATTAATGAAATGTTTTATATAGGGATAGGGATAAGAACATGAACAACGTATATAGGTCTAAAATGTTTTGCATTTTGATTCTAATGTCAAGAGAAATTGCATCATTTGTTTTTCAACAAAGATTGATTTTTGTTTTGGTTTCTAAGCAGTCTAGCTTAGAAATAGAAACCGGTCTAGTGTGAAAGTATTTATATTGTATTTTATTTATTTACATCATATTTTATTTTATTTACATCATATTTGATCATTTTAATGAACTTAAAATATTCCACTTTAATCTCTAAATGATGAAAAGCATGTAGCTATGACACAGTCAGCACATAGTTTAATTCCACGGCAAGACTCAGGCCTTGGCTCATTTGTCCCGTGTTCATTCACCGTCATATCTTTCCTTTAATTATAGGTGAAGCTTATGTTTTAAACTCTGTCCTTAGAATCTTTGAAGATCAAAACCCCCTATTGGAAATCCCTATTCATATTGTAACACCCGATGTCTTGTGACATGAAGCAGTTGTTTTACTAAAGATACACAGGAAGTGTAGGCTCCGTTTAGATGAGATATTCATTGATGTCTAATCTGCCAATGGGAGATGAGACCTCAGAGTAGATAGTGCACATGCGCTGTTGGGAAACTTACGTGAACTATAAAGGTGGCTTTGTTATTCTCTGAGGTATATAGTAGCGGTTCCTAACCTAGCTTACAGTTACAGATTTGGGAACTGTACTGGCCATACAGCTTTCCTTTATATGGTTAATATATGATTCTAGGAATTACACAGGTAGAAGAACAAAATTCAAGTTCTGTCACCTCTGCTTAGAAAAATTTGCTTATTTGTTGCTGGGTGGTATATATATGGGGAAGAAACAAGTAAATCTGTGACATCGTCTTTTCACAGCGATCATTTGCTCAATAGTAAAAGATAAAGTTTCTTAGGTCCATAATTCAAATCTTTGATACCAGATGGGTTAAAGATATACATATGATAAATATAATTAGAAAAATGCTGGAAGGAAACAAAGTAGATGTTTTGGGTTAATGTTTAAGAGATTTTTTTTCAAGGTAGAAACTAAAAAGGGAAAATTTATTTTTTATTCTACTAACTTTTCTACATGCATATAATCAACAGTAAGATTAAAGGCAAAAACAAACTGGGAAAAATATGTGTTGTACATGACAGGCAGAGAGCTTATGGCATTAATATATAAATAAATTTTATAAATCAGTGTATTAGTCCATTTTCATACTGCTATGAAGAAGTATCCAAGACTTGGTAATTTATGAAGAAAAAGAGGTTTAATGGACTCACAGTTCCACATGGTTGGGGAGGCCTCACAATCATGGTGGAAGGTGACAGAGTAGCGGAAGAACGTCTTACATGGTGTCAGGCAAGAGAGCATGTGCAGGGGAACTGCCCTTTCTAAAACCATCAGATCTCGTGAGGTGTATTCACTATCACGAGAACAGCCCAGGGAACCGCCCCCATGATTCAGTTACCTCCCACTGGGTCCCTCCCTTGACACATGGGGATTATGGGAGTTACAATTCAAGATGAGATTTGGGTGGGGACACAGCCAAACCACATCGACCAATATGAATAGAATACCCTCATAGAAAAAATGGACACTTTAAATTGAGCCAAACTTTCCAGAGAATATTTTGATAATAGGAACCAACAGTACAGACCTTTGATGCCGTATTACCTTGCAGAAAATTATTGTAAAGAAGTCAATGGAAAGTGTAGAAAGATAGTTATAAAACAATTATGTCAGTGCTATTTATAATTGTAACAAACGAAGAGTGATCTAATTGTCTATAAATAAGGGATGAATTAAAAGTGCAGTACCTCAATATAGTCTAAGATGATGCAGCTGTTAAAAATGAGATTATATATTTACTGGCACAAAAGAGTGTGTGTGTGTATGTGTGTGTTTGTGTGTATGTACAAAACTTGGGAGGGAAAAGCATGGTTGATATTCTTTGTTTTTTTTCTGTGTCTTCAAAGTACTTGAATAGGAAATTGATCTAAATAGTGTAGAATAGTGTAGAAGAATGGGTGTTCCTTGTCACCCATTATTCTATATTCTATAGCTTTAATAGAATATAAAGCTATTAAAATGAGAATAGGTTTAACAAAGTACTTTTTTGGCACAATTGAAGAATTATCTTTGTTTATGTATTTTGTGTGCATGACAGATAAATGTTTTAGTGTTTACTTTTTAAAAGTTCACAACTGGGCCGGTTCTTGTGGCTTAAGTGCCTATAATCCCAGCATTTTGGGAGGCTGAGACAGGCGGATCACTTGAGGTCTGGAGTTCGAGACTAGCCTGGCCAACATGGCAAAGCCGCAACCCTACAGAAAATACAAAAATTAGCCGGATATGGTGGCACACACCTGTATTCCCAGCTACTCAGGTGGCTGAGGTGAGAGACTTGTTTGAGCACAGGTGGCAGAGGTTGCAGTGAGCCGAGATAATACCACTGCACTTCAACCAGGGAAACAGAGCGAGACTCTTGTCTCAAAAAAAGAAAAAATAGTTTGCAACCATTTACCTTGAAATTAGATGTTACTTTACCTATCATTGGCAAAGATGGCCAAAGTTACTAGAGTTATGTTTCTTAGAAAGTGTGGTGTCTTCTATAAGCACGACCCGCCTCCAAAATTGAGTTGGTTGTATTCAGAAGACCTTTCAGAACTAGCAGTAGAAGTGGATAGATGGAAATTAAAGATATGAATCCTGGTGAAAGAATATCTTAAAGCCCTGTATTTGCCTCAAAATGCCATTGCCTTTCCTGAAGATAAATAAACATGGCAATGCCCTTTCTTCTTCCATAGGTCTTCTGTCTTTTGGAGTAAAAGAGTCTGCTTGGGTAAATAAAGTCTTCACAGCTGTTAATATTCTGGTCCTTCTGTTTGTGATGGTTGCTGGATTTGTGAAAGGAAATGTGGCAAACTGGAAGATTAGTGAAGAGTTTCTCAAAAATATATCAGCAAGTGCCAGGTAAAATATTTGAGATGTTTTTTTTCTCCTTCTTGTTTAAGAAAATATTTTCAGTGGGTATATTAGGTCGTTTTTACTCTGGTAATAAAGATATACCCAAGACTGGGTAATTTATAAGGAAAAAGAGGTTTAATGGACTCACAATTCCACATGGCTAGGGAGGCCTCACAATCGTGGCAGAAGGTGAAAGGCATGTCTTAACTGGCAGCAGACAAGAGGCGAGAACTTGTGCGGGGAAACTTTCCCTTATAAAACCATCAGATCTTGTGAGACCCATTTACCATCATGAGAACAGCAAAGACCCGCCCCCCATGATTCAGCCACCTCCCACAACACATGGGAACTGTGGGAGCCACAATCCAAGATGAGATTGGATGGGGACATAGCCAAACCATACCAGAGGGCATATGTGAGTTTTCTTCTAGAGCAATGGTTCTCAAATGTCTTGCTTCTGAGACCCTTCTGAGAGGCTGTTCCATTCCTAGACCCCTCTTCCCAAACTCCTTTCAAACTTAAAAGTATAGGTGTGCTCCCTGTGTAGCAACTGTGTGAACCCATGCACCTGCTGGTTCCCCGCCTCAAGCTCTGCTCTGGGTTTAGGGGAAGAGCAAGGGAAGATCCTAACCATTGGGAAAACTTGATCTTTCCCCCCAGCAGTTTGCCACTGCTAAATAACGACGAGTATTTTTGACTCCTGCATCCTTTAGTTCTTCCTTCAGGACTACCATTCAGTTTTATTGTATTCTTTTAATGCTTTAGTAATCTTCAGACCTTGTTTTTTGGAGAATGTTTTTAGTTGCACAAGCAGACATAAGATTACACAAATACCTATTGCATGGAATGAGATACACCTGTATGTTTTTCTTGACATATGTTGTTTAGTCTTTCCAATAAGGGAAAAAATTGGTATCCTATAAACTTACATAGTTTTTAACATATAATAAAATATTCAGTTTCATTATTATCAATCAAGACAAGGATGTTTTATGTTTTTAAATGTCTTCTTAGGGAATGTTAGAGACATGTACTCTGCCTTACTCGATGCTTTATGAGTTGAAGAATGGATTCTCCTAAGAATAAGCATCCATGAGAAAAGGAGGTTTCTGGTCTTTGTCGTCCCAGAGCATGGCTCATATGTGGAGTCTCTGCTCCCAAAATCCTCCCTGGCTGTGGGTTCAGCTGGAGCTGGTCTGGGGCTTCTACATATGCTGTCAGTCAACCTGTAATTGGGTGTCAGTGACACAGGAAGGTCATTGTTAGGTACCATTGTTAGGGGCACCACCACATTCTGTAGCACAGGGTGAAGAGAGTAAGGTTTTAGTTTTATGTATATCAGCTTCAAAGAGCTGATAAACACAACCACCTTCCAAGGATATAGTCTGAGACAAGTTACCAGAAGGAGAGTTTTCTGTCAAAGTGACTTTCCACTGTGTTTGTTCTCTTTCTTAGAGAACCACCTTCTGAAAACGGAACAAGTATCTATGGGGCTGGTGGCTTTATGCCTTATGGCTTTACGGGAACGTTGGCTGGTGCTGCAACTTGCTTTTATGCCTTTGTGGGATTTGACTGCATTGCAACAACTGGTAAGAGCAGTGTCTTGGCTCAGTGTAGAAGAATGGGTGTTCCTTGTCATGCACGAGTACCCGTGTGTGGCAGCAGAGGGTCCAGGAAAGAGAGATGGGTTTGGGATAAGAAGGGCACTAGTTCCAGACCCAGCTGTGACACGTGCTGCTGATGATAAAAAGAAAGAATGCAACTCTCTGCCCTTGGTTTCCAGTTGGTAAGTTTGGGAGAGCAATTCCTATTGCTCAGATAGTAGGAAGATTCCCTAAAATAATGCATATGAAAAATACTTTGCAAGCTGTTGATTACTTTATAAATGTTAGTCATTATTACCGTCCCTAACCTTCTGTCCAGAAGTGCTATCACATGGGCCATACGTGATGATCATGTTCTTAAATGGTCTGTTTGTTAGTGGGAGAAAAAATATTGTGCCTGTTCTTTCTGTGGTATCTTATACAACATCATCATCATGCCAAAGTCACTCTCTAAATGCCTCCTCTATTTTTATGTCTTGGTATGGCCATACAATTGACCACGTTTTGAGTATTCAATCTCATCAGTGTACAAAGTATGCTGTTTTTTAAATTGAAATTACAACTTCATACAAATAGATGAAATAACTTCATCTGAAGCCTTCATACTTAAGGGCCTACGGAATGGCACAGCAGTCATTTAATCTCTGTAGATGAATCATTTTCCAAACGGATTAAGACTGCTATTCTGTCTCTAAACACTTAACAGTGCTGATATGTTATGGGTTTTGGTTGATTGGTTGGTTTTTTTCTTTCCTGGAGATAGGAAACTGACTGGAATGACTTTTCCTCTTCTCCCTCTGGGAATTGGTTTTTTTATGTAATAAGAAAGTACCTTCAAGAATAGAGGAAATTTCATGTAAAACAGATGGATCGGCCAGGCACGGTGGCTCACGCCTGTAATCCCAATACTGTGTGACGTTGAGGAGGGTGGATCACTTGAGGCCAGGAATTACTTGAGGCTGGGAATTAGAGACTAGATTGGCCAACATGGTGCAAACCATCTCTCCTAAAATACAAAAATTAGCCAGGTGTGGTGGCGTACACCTGTGGTCCCAGCTACTCAGGAGGCTGAAGCAAGAGATTTGCTTGAACCTGGGAAGCGGAGGTTGCAGTGAGCCAAGATCACACCACTGCACTCCAACTTGGGCAACAGAGCAAGACTCTGTCTCAAAAAAATAAAATAAAGTAAAATAAAATAAATACAGACCAAGATAAGAAAAGGGACAAAAGCAGAGAAGAATTACCCTGGAGAAAAGGAAGAATTTTGCACAATTTAATTTCTTTACCTATTGATGTTTTATTAAGCATACACATCTTTTGTTTATATTTCCTTAGGTGAAGAAGTTCGGAATCCCCAGAAAGCTATTCCCATTGGAATTGTGACGTCTTTGCTTGTTTGCTTTATGGCCTATTTTGGGGTCTCTGCAGCTTTAACACTTATGATGCCTTACTACCTCCTCGATGAAAAAAGCCCCCTTCCTGTAGCATTTGAATATGTGGGATGGGGTCCTGCCAAATATGTTGTCGCAGCTGGTTCTCTCTGCGCCTTGTCAACAAGGTACATTGCGTGGCCTTTGGGGCAGGGGCTGTTTGGGATTCTACAAAGTAGTCAGTGTCTAAAAATTTGCTTTTGTCTATTTAAAAAGTATCCTAATAGAAACAAAATATTGTGCAACTTTGTATTTAATGATTAGCTTGCTCAGAATTTCCATATAAAAATCTTAAAGGATAAACTCCCCTGCTGTTAGTTCAGAGTCAGTTTTTGAAGATAGTGATGGTCCAGGCTTCAGTAGAAATATATGTGGCATTGATACACACACACACACGCACACACACACAAATATATCTGTGGCACATAGTCATGTATATAGGCATTATGAAACTTCAGGATTCTTGTCCTAAAATGTTTCTGCATTGGCTTTGGTGATACTTGTAGTTCTTCAGACATCTGAGAATGTATGTACAGACTTTGCATTTGCTACACTCTGTTAGAGTAATACTGAGCCTATGTGAGTGAACACTTATGCTCTGTCTTTTAAAAATATAATGTGCTTTTTATTGTGAAACATGGAGACTTTTTCTTCTTAGCACCAATCAGAGTGCAGTTGGTCTAGAAATAGAAATTATCATTCTTAAATAAATGGTGGCAATTCATATAAATATGTGAAGAGAAAAGGGTCATTGAATCTCAAGTTTTCAGATTCTCAGTAGCTGCTTGTTTGAATATTTTAGAACTCATTTCCCAGGTTTCCTGAGCTACCCTCATTTCAATTAACCTATGATTATGAGTAAGATATTTCATTCTCGTTTTTTATCATGCCATACGGTAGAAGAGTCTTGCAAAGAGAAAATTAATCTTTTTTACCAGATTAGTAATGTTTTAACTGAAAATAAGGTTCTAGAAGTTTGAAAGTAGAAAATTTACTTTTAGTGTAATTCACCAACCTAGCTTTATTTTTCCCCATTCAAACTCCCTTTTATTTTCTATGTAATAAGAAAGTACCTTCAAGAATAGAGGAAATTTCATGTAAAATTTTAAATTGAAATTTGAACTTCCTACAAATAGTCTTTTCTTTAATTACATACCATTAAGACAATATTAAGTAGCAATTAGACACCCTTGGTTTCTCAGCCATCTGCTAGTGTTGAGGTTTATTTATTTATTTGAGACAGGGTCTCGCTCTGTCAAGCAGGCTGAAGTGCAGAGCATGATCATAGTTCACTGAGGTTCAAACTCCTGGGTTCAAGTGATCTCCCCAGCTCAGCCTCCTGAGTAGCTAGGATACAGGCACGTAACACCACACCTGGTTAATTTTTTATTTTTTATAGAGACGAGGTCTCGTTAAGTTCCCCAGGCTGGTCTTGAACTCCTGGGCTCAAGTGATCCTCCCACCTCAGCCTCCCAAAGTGTTGGGGTTACAGGCATGAGCCACCACACCATGGCCATACTCAATAAACCATGAGGTTTATTTTGAGTAGCTTCAAGTAATTTCAAAAGTCTGAACTCTGAAGATACCATGCCCCCATGGCCTTAGAAGGGATGGGCAAAGATTCATCTATGACCAAGCTCAACAGAGCCTTATTAAAGATAAAGAAGGCCGGGGGCGGTGGATCAAGCCTGTAATCCCAGCACTTTGGGAGGCCGAGACGGGCGGATCACAAGGTCAGGAGATCGAGACCATCCTGGCTAACATGGTGAAACCCCGTCTCTACTAAAATACAAAAAATTAGCCAGGCGTGTTGGCGGGCGCCTGTAGTCCCAGCTACTCGGGAGGCTGAGGCAGGAGAATGGCGTAAACCCGGGAGGCAGAGGTTGCAGTGAGCCTGAGCAACAGAGCGGACTCCGTCTCAAAAAAAAAAAAAAAAAAAGATAAAGAAGGGCCAGGCATAGTGGTTCACTCTTGTAGTCCCAGTACTTTGGGACACCGAGGCAGGAGGATCACTTAAGGCAAAGAGTTCAGGACCAGCCTGGGCAACATAGCAAGGCTCGGTCTCCTCAGAAACTTCAATAAATTGGCTGAGCATGGTGGCATGTGCCTCTAGTCCCAGTCACAGTTACTTGAGAGAATGAGGTGGGAGGATCACTTGAGCCCAGGAGTTTGAGGGCCCAGTGAGCTAGCTATGACCGTACTACTGCATTCCAGCCTGGGTGACAGAGTGAGACCCTGTTGCAAATAAAATAAATAAATAAGAAGGATTTTTAAATAAAATACTTTTTTTGTTTTCTCTTACATGGTTATTTTTCACAACTAAGTAATGTGTGAAATGGTGCAGCTAGTAAACAAAAGTAATTCCGAACATCTCAAGCCAAAACTGTCTTACTAAACTTCAGTTGCTAACTTTTCATCGTGGTCCCCTCTGTATACTACATTTACGTAAATTGATCTTCTTTGCCTTTTTCTACCTTGATTATTTTATGATGCTGGGGATTATTACTAACTTGATCCAATATCAGGGTGTATGAGAAAAAATACTGGTACAATAAATGCAAAAAATACATCATTATTGAATAAAGGTTGCAACTATTGCTTATGAAATAAAATTACTTAGTCTTTTCTTTAATTACATATCAAATTAATAATTTTATTTTCTAAGTTGTTGCTGCTAAAAATGTCTTAATACTGGTTTGGTTAAGTCTTAATTACTTAGTTTTAATTTGGTAATAATTGTGGGTACGTACAAATTACTTGCAATGTTGTTTTTAGTCTGGTAATTTTGCTGGGTACTACTTATCTGTAACAGAATAATGAATAGCACAACGGTAAATATTAGCAAATTTTTTAAATGCCCTATCATAGTGCATTTAAAAACAATGTGACATAATTATTAATATAAATAATATGACTTCATAATTACCACTGTCATGCTGAATATTATGCAATTATTTTATTTCCGTTCGGCGATGTAATCTTGCATGAATGTTTGCCATACTGCATGTGTTTGCTTTTTATTCAGTCTTCTTGGATCCATTTTCCCAATGCCTCGTGTAATCTATGCTATGGCGGAGGATGGGTTGCTTTTCAAATGTCTAGCTCAAATCAATTCCAAAACGAAGACACCAATAATTGCTACTTTATCATCGGGTGCGGTGGCAGGTGAGAGAGAGTTGACTTTCCTTAAGAAACGGGGGATCTTTTTCATCAAGGACTCTGCGTTAAAAATACAAAGCTAGGTGGTTTTCTGTTTTGATTTCCAAGAAGTTCAGTCACGTTTTTTGTGAATGTTTCCTAGTTTGAATTTTTTGGTTCTGCATTTTCGTGTGTCCAGTCTTTACCTGTGCATACCTGTCTAGAATAATCCTTAAAATAACTCATGTGTGAATTTTGAATTTTTCTGTTCTAGTCTTCTGGGCTCTATGTTCCCTTTACCCCGAATTCTGTTTGCCATGGCCCGGGATGGCTTACTGTTTAGATTTCTTGCCAGAGTGAGTAAGAGGCAGTCACCAGTTGCTGCCACATTGACTGCAGGGGTCATTTCTGGTAAGCTTTACAGACTTAGGCTTCTTGAGCATTGGACTGGAACGTTTAATTCGCATGCATGGACTTAGAAAGAGGGTCTGCATGCTGTGCATGTAAGTTAAAAAAAAACCAAAATCACTGGTAAATTAATGTACAGGCATTGGGATTAACACTGAAAATTGCGGTGGCGGTGGTATACTGAAGTTCATTCTTAATTGACCCTTTGGGGTTTTTTTTTTTGACTATTTTGTTATTTTAATATTTTGGCCTCTAACAAATGTACAAAGGGTTATAATGGCTCTCCACTAAATATCATGAATTGCTTTTCTGATGAACTAGCACACAAAATTATATCATTGATACATAAAGTTTCGATTAAGGAATTCTTGCTTAATTTTTGAAATATTAATTTTAAAATAATGATTGTTTGGTCTAGGATATACGTTGAATATTGCTAAAGGACCATAGGATTTTGTAAATGCTAAGCTTTACCTGTTATTAATAAGAAATGTCCAAGATAATTTATACTTGGGCGTTGTGATCACTGTCCTCAGTATGGTGAGCATCCTTGCTCCCAGGGCCATCGTAGCCATCTAACAGTTACGAATGTATATATCCTCTCCAACTCCATCAGGAATCTATTTTCCCTTTCAACAGTTTTGGTACTTAAATTATGTTCAGAAAATCCAGATTACTCGTCTTTTGGCACATCTTAATATCCATGTAAAATACCTTTGGCCAGATTCTTATCTCATGCAGAAAATTTCAGTGAGATTCTAGATCCAATGACCTTAAAGGTACTGTTACAGGAAGCAAAAGAAAGACTTTAGCAAACTTTATACGTAAAATAACGAACAATCTTGGCACTAGAAATTCAAACCAAAGTGACAATTTTGTTGAGGCTCTGAATTATTGGGAATTTAGGTTAGAAAAAGCTGTTGCTTCATTCTGTGTAAAATGGATTTTTTTTTTCAGGATCAGAATGTATTTGTTTAAACACTTTCACTTTGTAAACATTTTCTTATATATCTGGCCCTTTCTTTTTTTTTTTTTTTTTTTTTTGAGACGAAGTCTCACTCTGTCGCCCAGGTTGGGGTGCAGTGGCGTGATCTCGGCTCACTGCAAACTCCACCTCCCGGGTTCACACCATTCTCCTGCCTCAGCCTCCCGAGAAGCTGGGACTACAGGCACCTGCCACCATGCCTGGCTAATTTTTTTGGATTTTTAGTAGAGACGGGGTTTCACTGTGTTCGCCAGGATGGTCTCGATCTCCTGACCTCGTGATCCGCCCGCCTCGGCCTCCCAAAGAGCTGGGATTACAGGCGTGAGCCACTGCGCCCGGCGAATCTGGCCCTTTCTTAAACATATGTTAGACGGTCAAGCCACTTATTTTCTCAGGCCTAGATTTCTGCCCCCCTAAAATGAAGGTTTGCCCTAGACGATGTGAAGCCTATTTTATTTTTAAACAACACATGTTAAACATAGTTTGTAAATATTTTTTGACAGTCATACATTTTATTTAACTTATAAAAAATTTTCTCTTTCCAGTAAAATAGTTGCCCAGTAATGATCCAGAATTTTTAAAAGTTTATCCTTCTCCATTCAGGAAGAATTGAATTTGGTGGCATGTTAAGATATTAAAATTAATAATTACAAGAAGATAATTATAATAGACTACTTTATAAAATGCTCTAAAATATTTTTGTTATTTTATACTCCCATACCTTACTTTGCTTATTTTTAACTTGGATTAGTGAGCTTGTGTGGACAATTTATCATTTTCTTCTCTCTTGGCTACCTTATTTGGCTCTCTGTGATTTTTAAATATACCGAAATTGTAATAATCTGATGTATAAGTATATGAGCAATGAAGAATTTTCCTCCTTTTTTTTTTTTGGTTTTTTTTTTTTTTGAGACATAGTCTCACTCTGTCACCCAGGCTGGAGTTGAGTGGCACAATCTTGGCTCACTGCAACCTCCGCCTCCCGGGTTCAGGCAGTTCTCCTGCCTCAGCCTCCTGAGTAGCTCTGATTATAGTCACGTGCCACCACACCCAGCTGATATTTTTTTTAGTAGAGATGGGTGTCACCATGTTGGCCAGGCTGGTCTCAACTTCCTGACCTCAAGTGATCTGCCTGGCCCGGCCTCCCAAAGTGCAGGGATTACAGGTGTGAACTTCTGTGCCCAGCAAAGAATTTTCAAAGTGAGGCATGCAGTGTGTTAAAAGAAACAATGTGATCTTGTAGAAGGAACATGGTGCTGTTGAATGAGGGAAACTCTGCCCTGACGGGTAGTCGTGGCCTTGCTAAGTTAGCCTGTCTCTAAGATGGGGATAATCCTGTTAGAAAAACCACTCACAGTTGCTGAGTTTGGGGTCAAAAATTGTCACATCCAGCCATTTTATATGCCTAAACCTAAATTATTTCCCCCCCCATAGGATCATTGACTCGAAGGTAAAATGAGATCACAGAGATTTAAATCTTGGAGAGGGATCTGAAACATCATATAAACGGAGTGTGTTGTTATCTACTTACTCTAACAGGGAAAACTGTGTGCTAAATTCAAGTTAATATTGTCAGTATCTTGATGTTTCAGTGGAGAAAACAGTTGCTTAGTGGAAGTTAAACTATTTAACTGTGTACAGTATGTTTTGCCTCTTAATATTTTGAGATTTGGTATGCAGGCCCAGAAATTGATCGCTCAGATCTAGTAAGTCTACCTGGAATGCATGGCTCTAATCGTAGTAGAATTTAGCCTGTTTCAGAAACATAATTTAATTGAAAATTATTTTATTTTATCACTATTACTAAAATAAATTTCAGTCAGGTGGGTCACTGTCACACCTGTAATCCCAGCATCTTGGGAGACTGAGGCCAGTGGATCACTTGAGGCCAGTTCGAGACCAGCCTGACCAACATGGTGAAACCGTACCTCTACGAAAAATACGAAAATTATCCAGGTGTGGTGGCGCACACCTGTAGTCCCAGCTAGTCAGGAGGCTGAGATATGAGAATCACTTGGACCAGGGAGGTGGAGATTGCAGTAAGCCGACATCATACCACTGCACTCCAGCCGGGGTGACAAAGTGAGACCCTGTCTCAAAAAAAAAAAAAAAAAAAAAATTAGCCGGGTGTGGTGGCGGGCACCTGTAGTCCCAGCTACTCAGGAGGCTGAGGCAGGAGAATCACTTGGACCAGGGAGGTGGAGGTTGCAGTGAGCTGAGATCAGGCCACTGTACTCCAGCCTGAGTGACAGGGTGAGACTTC
>NW_012114488.1:1385906-1407898 GCF_000951035.1 Colobus angolensis palliatus | reverse complement strand
AAAAAAAAAAAAAAAAAAAAAAAAAATTGAGTTGTGTATGATGTAACTCAATGTATATGGAAACTAAAGTGGTTATATAATATCTATAATGAAAGCTCCTTCTGTTTGAATGTTTTTTGTGGTTTTAAAAAAGGAGCTAGCCAGTGCTTCCTAGCAGTATTTTCCTTCTGAAACATCAAAGACTGTGTTCTGTCATGTAATGTTTTCACTCTTTTTCAGGCCAAATATTTTTTATGTAATCTAAGTAGAATGTGCCATGTAGTTTCTAGAGAGCTGAGGGGTTTTGAAGCCCTATCAGCAGTTTATATGACCCAAAGAACATCTTATTAACTGTGAGAGATATATTTTCTACACTCTGGTTGACTTATCATTGGGACTAAAACGAAGTGGTAGTCAGCTGTCCCTGGCTTGAACATTAGTAACTGTCTGGAATTTCCTCCTGGGCCATTTACTTCACCATTCTTTTCATCTCCCCCTAGCTTTGATGGCCTTTCTGTTTGACCTGAAGGCGCTTGTGGACATGATGTCCATTGGCACGCTCATGGCCTACTCTTTGGTGGCAGCCTGTGTTCTCATCCTCAGGTGAGTCACCCAGTGGTTCTACAGGGTGTACCATGTACGGGGGACTCTGGGAGTGAGAAAATGAGCCCTCGCTCTCCTGGCTTCCAGGGAGCCAGCAGTCTCACCAAGGTGAGAGGTCACGTCTATCAAAATAGTAATGAAAAGTAGAAGCAGCATATCTGGTCTGTAGCAAAGAATCAAATGCAAGTTGACCACAAGTGATAGGTTGGCCTAATCTACATGAAAGGCAATTTCTCATGTCTAAAGACACTTAAAAATGCTGTGCTTTTTGTTCCATTAATTCAGTTGTTAAAATTTTTGTGCTAAAGATTTGATCAGAGGCACACACAGATGTATGTAAAGGATGTTTTTGGAAAAGGTAATTTACAATAGTGAAAAAATGAAACTAACCTGAGTATCACTAGAGGAATGGTTAAATAAATGAGGCTACATTTATTCACTGAACTCTTCTACAGCAAATAAAATGGTATTTAATTTTATGGAGAAATATATCCATTTGAGGATATAAAACTACAGTATATGTAGTGTCTGAACTTATTCAAATAATAAATTTACATGGAGAAATCATACATGCCTGTATAGACATTATATGCCTGGGTGAAATTGTACCGAAGTGCTAACAGTGATTAACACTGGCTGGTAGTATTATGGCTGGTTTTGAATTTCTCCTGTATACTTCTGTGCATTTTTTCTCAGTGAGCATATTTCTTCATATGGAGGGAAAATGTTACTTTCAAATATAAGTAAAGGCTGCCCAGAAGGAGAAGAGGCCACACTGAAAAGCCTGGGGCAGACACTAGGAGGAGAAGCAGGCTTGTATTAGTCCATTCTCATGCTGCTAATAAAGACATACCCAAGGCTGGGTAATTTAGAAAGGAAAGAAGTTTAATTGACTCATGGTTCCGCAGGGCTGGAGAGGCCTCAGGAAACTAACAATCATGGTGGAAGGGGAAGCAAACATGTCCTTCTTCACACGATGGCAGGAAGGCGAAGTGCTGAGCAAAAAGGGGAAAAGCCCCTTAGGGCGTGGTGGTGGGCACCTGTTGTCCTAGCTACTGAGGAGGCTGAGGCAGGAGAATCACTTGAACCCAGGAGGCAGAGGTTGCAGTGAGCTGAGATCACACCACCGCACTCCAGCCTGGGTGAAACTCCGTCTCAAAAAAAAAAAATAAAACAAAACAAGAAAAACCATCAGATCTCATGAGAATTCACTTGCTATCACAAGAACGGCATGAGGGTAACCAGTGCCATGATTAAATTACCTCCCACTGGGTCCCTCCCATGGCACCTGGGGATTGTGGGAACTACAGTTCAAGGTGAGATTTGGGTGGGGACACAGCCAAACCATATCAAGGCTGATGTCTTGATACAAGCTATACAGGAGGAGGATAAAATAATAAAGGACAGTGGCGTGCAATGGGTGTAGAGGTGGCAGGATGGTCAGATGAGTTTGTCTGGTCAGAAGGTAGGGAAGGATGAGGCCAGAAAGACAGATTGTGATGAGGCCTTTGAATGCCAAACTGGTGACTGCATTATTTTATAGCTGAAATGTACCCAGAGTTTCTGTGCTGTTTTCATGAACCACATTTCCTTTGGACATAGATAGTTTCAGAATAATCATCCTTTTATTGTGATTGCCTTCCTTTACAGTTTCACTTTCTTTTGCCGTCTAATATATGACTCTGATTAGTAACTCCTGGGGGAAATTTGGGTATTTTGCTGCAGATGTTTTATCGAAAAGGTTTGTGGCCTGGCTCAGCATGCTCTGGGACTGGAGTCATAAGTGTTGATTTACTCTACACACTATCACTCTGTGTGATGTCTTCCTTAAGGTTTTAGGTGCTGGTTTCACTTGGGCCAAATGTCTGTTTGAGAATAAAGACATAGATGTCTGTTTGGGAATAGGTACCAGCCTGGCTTATCTTACGAGCAGCCCAAATTTTCTCCCGAGAAAGATGGTCTGGGATCGTCTCCCAGGGTAACCTCGAAGAGTGAGTCCCAGGTCACCATGCTGCAGAGACAGGGCTTCAGTGTGCGGACCCTCTTCTGCCCCTCCCTTCTGCCGACACAGCAGTCAGCTTCTCTCGTGAACTTCCTGGTAGGATTCCTGGGTAAGTCGTCTTCTCTGCTCACATTGTACAGACCCAGATGTGTGTGGGTAGAGCTGGTGTGATGTGAAAGAGAACAGAGAGCCTCACATTGCCCTAGAATATATTAGCAACCACCCTGAAATTTTCACCTAAAGCATCACCAGTCGTCGAGATCATCTTTATATTACCTGTATACATTTATTGCATCTTGATAATTGAACAAAAGAGGAAGGAATACTTCAAGACGAGAGAGACAGAAGTACAAACTGGCACATTCATTAGAGGTTAGGATGCCCTCTGGGTGAAAGCATCAGGCTGCGTACCCGTGCCAGTAACCTGACTGGCACCCAATGGAATTGTCCAATAATATAGGAAATCCTTGTTTTATGTAATGCACAGTTACGTAATCATTCATGTTTTCAGTGACATTTATAAAATGTCGCCTGTGTGCCAGGTACTCCACTGGGCACCTGGGATGCCAAGAGAGGCGGTCCGTACTCTCACTGGGCTTTACAGGACAGGATGATTGGTGGCAAGTAGGGAAGCACAGGCTTCTCAGAGCAAATAAGAGGTGCCCCTAGAGTAGACTTGGTGGTCAAGATGGGGTGGTGATGTCATTCTCTGAAACAAGGAGAAAAGATGCAGATGATATATTGTTTGTGTACGTTAACAGTCTGTATTCGTCTGTTCTCATGCTGCTAATAAAGACATACCCGAGACTGGGTAAATTATAAAGAAAAAGAGGCTTAATGGACTCACAATTCCACATGGTTGGGGAGGCCTCACAATCATGGTGGAAGGTGAAAGGCACATCTTACATGGCAGCAGGCAAGAGAATGATAACCAAGCCAAAGGGATTTCTCCTTATAAAACCATCAGATCTCGTGAGACCTAGTCACTGCCATGAGAACAGCATGGGGGAAACTACATACTGTTCAATTACCTTGCACTGAGTCCCTCCCACAACACATGGAAATTATGGGAGCTACAATTCAAGATGAGATTTGGGTGGGGACACAGCCAAACCGTATCACAGTCCGTGTTTGCAACAGCTTAAAATAACCAGATGTGCCATTTCCCATCTGAAAAAAGGGAAGTATCCACGCCTGACAGCATCCTAGTCTGAAAGTAACCAGTGAGGAGACAGATGGCACGTGGGCAGATAATGCAAGTCAGTAACACCAAGAGAGGCAGTTGGCTTCTAAGGAGGGGAGAGTAATGAATAAATAAGCAGTGGTTCTTAAATCCATGCAACTGGACATCTCTCTCCATGAAAAAGAAGAAAGAGCAAGGCGAAGACTCTTTGTATTTAGCCAAGTAGATGTGTACAGAACTCAGTGTTTTATCAGAATACGCTGTATTGCACCAAACAATCTGGGTGGAGCGCGTTGTGCTGACTGTGTTATCTACATACCCTCCCTGCAGCTTTTCTCGTGTTGGGCTTGAGTGTCTTGACCACTTACGGAGTTCACGCCATCACCAGGCTGGAGGCCTGGAGCCTCGCTCTCCTCGCGCTGTTTCTTATTCTCTGTGTTGCCATCATTCTCACCATCTGGAGGCAGCCCCAGAATCAGCAGAAAGTAGCGTTCATGGTATGTGTAATGAGGATTGGAGACCCAAAATACTGTGTTCATTTTCTCTGGATAATTAGTTTGATGTGTTTTTTCTTTTTTCTTTCTTTCTTTTTTTTCTTTTGGAGATGGGATCTCTCTCTGGCGCCCAGGGTGGCGTGCAGTGGAGCGATCTCAGCTCGCTGCAACCTCTGCCTCCTGCTTTCAAGCACTTCTCCTGCCTCAGCCTCCGCAGTAGCTGGGATTACAGGCACCTGCCACCACACTCAGCTAATGTTTGTATTTTTAGTAGTGACCAGATTTCACCATGTTAGCCAAGATGGTCTCAAACTCCTGACCTCAAATAATCCAGCCACCTCCACCTCCAGAGGTGCTGGGATTTTACATGTGAGCCACCGTGCCCTGCTTATTTTTGTGTTTTTGTGGTGACGGGGTTTTGCCGCATTGGCCCAACTGGTCTCAAACTGCTGACCTCGGGTGATCTGCCTGCCTCAGCAACTCCTAATGTGGTTAGCCAGTGAATGAGAGTGTCAGAATCCTTCGATATGTTCCTTTTTGTACAGAATTCCTTCTACATTGGTCCTCTTACTGCCTTTTCAAAAACTTGGGTATGTTCCTATCACAATATTACTATATATAATAGTAAATAAATTTCATGTTAAAAGAAGCTGTAATATCAGAAAAGTGGGTGAATATTTTGTTTTTAGAAATTCACTGCCCTCTCCTAAGGACTTTGTTCCCACCAAAAGCCCTTCCTCTGGGGCTGGGTGTGGCGGCGCACACCTGTAATCCCAGCACTTTGAAAGGCCAAGGCAGGAGGATTGCTTGAGGCCAAGAGTTCAAGTGCAGCCTGGGCAACATAGCGAGACCCCATCTCTACAAAACAAACACACACATTAGCTGCGTGTAGTGGCTCATTCCTGTAGTCCTAGCTAGTCAGGAGGCTGGAGTGGGAGGATCACTTGAACCCAGGAGTTCAAGGCTGCAGTGAGCTGTCATAGTATCACTGCACTCTAGCTTGGGTGACAGAGTGAGACACTGTCTCTAAAAATAAAATAAAACTAAATTAAACATTAAAAAGATAAGCTCCTCCACTGCGAGTTAAACTATCCTGTCCCATTGGTGCTAACAGTATACTGGCTTGGGCTTGTAGAGGGCTTCCTGGAAGGATGTACCTGGGACAACCATATGTATCCCGCATTCAGAGGTATCCCCTGTGTGTGTCTAAATTATTTTGATGGTGCAGGTGTTACTGAATCTTACAAATCCCCTGTTGCCTTGAGCTTTAGTAAATACTCTAAGATGTGATTCTCCTTTTATGGTCTCTAGAAGCATGGTTTTAACTGTGACTGATGTAGTGTGAAAGTATATATGCCGAATTAATTGCCACACTGTTGAAATATGCTTCGAAATATGAGTATGTTCAAAAGGATTGTTTTCCCCCTTAGGTTCCATTCTTACCATTTTTGCCAGCGTTCAGCATCCTGGTGAACATTTACTTGATGGTCCAGTTGAGTGCAGACACTTGGATCAGATTCAGCATTTGGATGGCAATTGGTAGGTCTTTTAATGTTGGGTTCTCCTTCCTATTTCATGTGCTGTGATGAGAGAAATGCACCCTCTCCCGCATCCTGGGAATAAAGGGTTTTTTTCCCCCATTTCTTTCTTTCCTGATTCTTAGGGATGTCTGAGTGCTTTTCCAGGTGTTTTCAGATGCCTTTGTAAATCAGTATCTCCCACTAACCCTGTACAACCATGTTGGCTCTATTTCTTTCAACTTATGGGTGAAAAAAATGAAACCCAGAAAAAGTCATTTTACATCAACCAGAAACTCATAACGGATTTTCTAAAATAGAACTAAAACAGCAAAATGCCTCCATGTCTGCAGTGATCTTAGGAGGGTTCTTAAAACATTGCCTCCCGATGCCCACACAGTGTGGCTGTTAATAAACAGTTGCTTTGCACACAGTTCTTTGGACTCTCCTGGTGACAGTGACACGTGTAAGGCATATCCGTGTCCCCTTGGTTAATACAGGGCGTACCTTCCAAAATACCTGACCTTGACTCTGATCATTCATCGCTTGTGTTTAGGGTATAATTTGAGACTTTATTCCACATGTCATTTTGTTTATAGTATTGACTTTTAAGAACATAAATTAAAATGTTTCCATATAAACATTGAAAAACTTGTTGAGAGCAAAATACAATCTATAAAGTTTGGGTCTTAACAATAGAGAGGCACTTTCTACCAGGAAAATATTGATCAAGGACATCTTCTGTGGGGTGTGTTGTATTTGCATTTCATTCTTCTAAAGCAGTGGTCTCCAACCTTTTTGGCACCAGGGACAGGTTTTGTGGAAGACAGTTTTTCCATGGATGGGGTTGGGGGTGGGTTTGGGATGAAATTGTTCCACCTCAGATCATCAGGCATTAGATAGATTCTCATAAAGAGCACGCAACCTAGATTACTCACATGCACAGTGCCTTCTATGAGAATCTAATGCTGCCCTGCTCTGACAGGAGGCGGAGCTCAGGTGGCAATGTTCGCGATGGGGAGTGACTGTAAATACGGATGAGACTTTGCTCGCTCACCTCCTGCTGTGTGGCCTGGTTCCTAACAATAGTGGTCTGTGGCCTGGGGTCTGGGGACTCCTGTTCTAAAAAAGAGAAAAACTCTAAAGTTCTATATTTAATTCTCCACCTGTATAACTTAAAAGTCATTTTCTGACATACCTGAAACCTTGATTTTTTTTTTCCCCACCCCAACAGGCTTCCTGATTTACTTTGCTTATGGCATTAGACACAGCCTGGAGGGTCATCTGAGAGATGAAAACGATGAAGAAGATGCTTATCCAGACAACATTCATGCAGCAACAGAAGAAAAATCTGCCATTCAAGCAAATGAGCATCACCCAAGAAATGTTAGTTTACCTTTCATATTCCATGAAAAGACAAGCGAATTCTAACACTTGCAGGAGCAGAGCTGGTCATCATGTTAGCATACATGTCCTACGCTGAGTAAACCGTGACCGGATGTCATCAGCATGCTAGTTTGTCATGGGTTTGCCGCATACATAGTTCACCCTAATTTATTCTTACTCATCTGGACAGCATCTCCTCAGATGGTGAATTACATGCCCGAGGAAACCTCCTGAGTGGAGGTTTCATTCATCAGTGATGAACAGCCCCCAAACAGTGGGAGTATGTGTACGTTTGTGTGTATGTATGTATCTATGTATATGCTTGGGAACATGAGTGTTAAAAGGTAGCTGGTGTTCTACTATTACTGTGTTACATTTTTCCGGTGTCATCATTAATCGGTGGCATATACTGCACATACTGAAACAGAGGTAAATCACTGAATGTAAAGAGGTTTCGTCTGTGCCCCCTGCAGTTGGGGAAGTACTAGTAGCTTCACCTTGTTTGACTTCATTAATGTCCGTTTAGGGGATGCCAGAAATGCAGTTACTCATCATGGTGTCTGTCACTGGTTAGGGATAAGATGAGGGGATAAGGAAAGAGCCTTTTCAATAAGTTGTGAGTGCCAGCAGTGGGTTTAATGCAGTTTGTTTTTTTTCCTGTGAGTTATGACAGTTTGCTCAAACCTCAGCCAATAGGGTGTCTGCTTCTGCTGCACTACACAGGCCAGGAGTGGCATCCCATGTCACTAGTTGGCCTCCCTTTGAACTTTGTCTCCTTTGCAAACAGTGGTCCTAAAATCTGAGGTCTTCACTTGCTGTGAATGACGTATCCCCAGTCAGGGACTTAAGAGAGGCACTGTGACCTACTTGGGACCCTTGAAATTAAAAGGTGAAGATAGTCACCATGGCCAGAAAGCTCATGGAGTGGCCGTAATGAGAATATGTTTGAAGATCAAAGAGTTAGACCAATGCTTGAATAAGCAAACCCCAAGCATCCCTTTCTAAAAAGTCACTTAAAATAAGCCAACAGACTCTCCCAGACCACACACCTAGTGGAATGATTCATCCTTTTTCCATTACTTCCTTAATCACAGTTTAGTTTTTTTCTTATCCTCGTCAGGCACAGAGTTCGCGTCTTTCTTTCTGTTTCTTTTGTCTTTTCCTAGAGATGAGGGGCCTACAGCAGCATCATGCAAAGAGGGAAACACAAAGGGAAAGAAGAAGAGACAATCCCCCTGTTCCGATATGAACATGCCTGTTCCAGTACTCAATGGCATCTGGCCCAATTTAAGAGCTTTGGATTCAATTTGTCTGATGTTTCTTTTGGAAACATTTAGGAATGTTTTCCTCCCCCTACTCCATAAATTGTTTAGCACTTTTTATTCCATCTGCTTTCAAATGACCACACTAAGCCCGTTACTACAAGCTCCCGTGTTAAATATAATAACCCATCAGTGATTGGGGAATCAAATATTTTGGTTAAAAAAAAACACGATTATTTAAAACTCTAAAAAAAATTAATCAAATTGAATTAAAGCTATATAAACACAGTTACCCTTGTAAATGAGCAAATAAATTTTTCCTGTAAGATTCTCTCATTGTTATATTTTACTTTTTAGGCTTCCCTAATAGTGGACTATTTATTTGCAGTGTGTTTTGCTTCTCATGAACTATTTTTTGTACAAATCATTAAACAGTTAGTTGGATGAGGCTGGGTGACATCTCCCAGGACACCATGGCAAACATTACCAAGCATGCTAGCTGGCTCACATGATCCAAAGACAAGGAAAACATTTGTTTTCCTCATGGGTCTTCCGAGAAATCAGCCATTTTATTGATGCCATTAAAAAGCAAGTTGCAGTGGTTTTGTATAGCCAAGAGTTTATTGTGATTAAACATCAAACAGGTAGAAAGCCTGGGTTTCTGGCTGCTAGTGTTACAGCATCCATGACACAGAACTCATTACGGACATTCCACAACTTCCAGGGTGCACACGGTAAAATCTGAAGCCCAGAATTTTCTCTCAAGCTGCATGTTTTACTGGAGAGAAGGAGTTGGATAAGCACAGGATCGGATATTTTGGTAGGAACTATAGGCATGCTCATAAATCCTTACTGTTGTCACAGTACACTGAAAACCCGTTCGATTCTATACCCAATCTAGAATAGGCCCCTCACGCAGGAAATGTGAACAATTGTTATATATGATGCAATCAAGAAGCTTGTTTAGAATGTGATAGGCAGCTAAAACTGTTAGGCCCACTGTGCTCAATTTGAAGCAGAATTCAGTGAAAAATTATTTTTCCACATTGAAACACTTTGCAGACACAAATATCTATGAAAAAATGCTTTGTCAGCCACTGTGCCTTTTTTTCTGTGAAGACTCAATGGATGTGTGTGTTTGTTAACAGTTACGTATGTATGTGAGTGTATAGATATCTGTGTGTGTGTATTTCAAACGTCAGTGTATAAGTAAGTTGGGTTTATGGTGGGCTTTGGCTATATCATCATGTGGGTACCATACCCAACTGATGTGGAGAAAAATTAATGTTTGATGTTGATAGATATGCTTATACCTAATTTTTAGTTTTTAAACTATTTTAAAATATACTATGATTTTATATGTATATTTCCTATAGGTAGACTCTTTAAGAAGTATTTATAATGTTTCTAATACGAAGTCGCTCAACTCTAGTGCATTATAGCAGGTGCTTTGTAATCTGGAATGGAAAGGAGGTGGGGGTATTTGGGGATTCCTGTTTACTTGTTCCTGCCACACCTTTTCCAACAGATCTGTCCTGGTAGGTGTTTATTAGTAAGTCAGTATCACCAGCTCTTTGGCACCTTTCTGTTTCTACATTTGAATTCATAATGTTTTCAACTAAATTTTTTTTTAATGTCTCAGAATTACCTAAATGTTTTGTGGAGTTTTGAGTAGTAATCAATCAAAATTATATAAAGTCTTCTCCAGTAATTAAGAAATACATATGCAAATTCTTTTGTGATTAAGTAAAAGCAGCTTCAATTACTTTTCTACCCTAAGAAATATATTCTGAGCATTTTCAGTGAGAATTTCTTCTAATGGCACCTCAATTTTATACTCTTAAAAAAAAGAATAATTTGTGACTTACCACCAGAAGGCAATGGTAGCCCTACATTTGAGAATAGAGCTATGCAAACTCTATTAAAAACTGTGAGGAAAACTTATATTAGAACCTTTGATATTTACTAAAACTTATATTAGAACCTTTGATATTTACTAAAAATGTGATTATCTTAATCACATTTTCCCCAGAGATAAACATTGAGAGAACTAAAGCCATAGTGTCATTTGAGAGAGAGATATATGAAAAAGTAACATTAATATGTAGAAGTTTACCATTACCAGCCATAGTTGATAGAAAATATTAGTTTCAGAATTATCCTCCTTTAAAAAATAAGAGACTGTCTTCTTTTAATTTCTATGAATAAAAAATTTTTTAAAACTTTTACATTTTAAATATTAGTCAAAATACTTTTTAAGTCCTGAGTGCTTACAGGTAGTTGTTAAAAATTTTTTAAGGCCAGGCATGGTGGCTCACTCCTATAATTCTAGGACCCTGGGAGGTTGAGGCAAGCTGATCACTTGAGCCCAGGAGTTTGAGACCAGCCTGAGCAGCATAGCGAGACCCTGTCTCTACAAAAAATACAAAAATTAGCTGGGTGTGGTGGCGCGCACCTGTCGTCCCAGCTACTGGGGGTGCTGAGGTGGGAGGATCGCTTGAGCCCAGGAGAGAGAGGCTGTGCTGAGCTGAGATTACGCCACTTCACTCAAGCCTGGGCAACAGTGAGACCCTGCCTCAAAAAAAAAAAAAAAAAAAAAATTAAATAAAACACTTTAATTAGAATCTATTTTTATCCGTTTTCTAAATTTATTTAAATGCTTAGCAGGGAGCATAAGGAAAAGCCATCGGCCTCCAGTACCCATGATGACAGAGGGAGCACTTGAGCCTTACTTTCCCTCCTCTTAAATCAGGGCGTGTTCTGAGATTACAAACCACATGACGAAATCATGCCAAGATTCTGACTCTCCCTTTCCGGTGATGTGACTCATGATTTCTCCTAATACGCTTCAAGCAACTGTTACTTACCACGAAAAATGCAGTTTCCACAGGGCTTTAAAGGATTGAGTTTAGCATGTGTATCATGGGTTATGAAAGTTCACGTGATTCGTGTGAAAATTCACTGTCCTTTTGGCTAGTGCCAAAACAGTGCCTTCTCTGCACACTTCACTTCTTTATAAAGTTATCCCACATGTCCTTAAATATCCAGGGGGAAATTATGGATATTTGTGTGGCAAGTAATGCCAGCAAAGGTCATTTTCATTTTTTAGTCATATAGACATGAAAATAAGGTTGCTTGACTTTATGGTTTTGGGGAGATTTTTTTTTTCCTTACATGATTGTATTTAAACACTTTAAAATAGCCTTCCGGTTTCTGGATTTTCAGAAGCCTGATCTGTTGTTGTTGTGGTTGTTGGTGTTTGTAATATTCATTATTGTTTATATATACACAGTTTAGTCTTACTGATTTCAAATGCATTTTGTTACTGCTCAACCCGGTTGGTAACCCTGTTTGCTGGGAGCACTATACTTAACTCTGATTCACCATGGCTGATACCACTGCCATGATCGCTGGGTCTTAAAGAGCTTTGCCTAGCCACTGACAGCCCCGTGGAGGTCATAGTCAGGACCCCAGGCTGGTTCCAGGGTCAGGCAGCCTATAGAGCGTGAGCATCTATCTGTGGCTACCTTTGTTGGGTGGGCTCTTAGACTGATGGGGTAGGATATGAAGTGAAAGCCTTCAAATGCAAGTAAGGTAGTTTGGGCTCCTTAATTCCAAACATCCCATGATGAATAAGGACCAAGGGACCTCTGTGACTCGTGGAAGGGCTGGCTGTTTCTGGAAGTAGCTTAGTGGGACCTGGTCTACAATTTCTGCACATGCACTGACAGCCTTGCTGTGCCACGTGTCTCACCAAGACCCAGGTGGGAAAGAGCCTCATGTTGCCAACAGGTTGGGTTTCTCTGGCCTGCACCTGATTAATGGGCCCTTTATCTTTGGTGTCCAGTTGTTTTATTGCTTTATTCTGTTATTGCAGTACTTACTAAAAATTGTTGATAGCGCCCAAAACCCTACAGAAATTCTATGTCTGTAAAAACCAACAAAGGCATTGGACTTGTGTGAATGTAAAGGGTATTTTTAGTAGTAATTTTAAATTTAAATGTCTTAAGTGATCATCAGTGTTCTTTTTACTTATAAAGTTGGATTCTTTTTTAGAATTTATAATAAATAAAAACTGCTGCTTTACCACTGTAAAATATGCTTTCTGATGTGAGTGTATTTTTAAAATAAATTTTAATGTGTAATAATATAGAATGCAGATGTCACCCATACCAAAAGCACACATTTCATACTGACCTAAGTTAAACTCCTTATTTATTTGGAAATCTTTAAAGCTCAGAAATATAAGCAATCTACATTGAAACAATTGAAGAATACTAAGTTGACAGCCTAGGGCCTGCTGTATGACTGACTACCAAGTCCTGTGAGAGATGAAAGAGATGTCTTCACAGATCCTCAATCCTCATAGCACATTCCAAAACATATCAGTTGCTTTTGAAGCATGCTACCCCAGAGTCACACATCTGGGATCCTGCCACTACAGCTGCCATTTAATGAGCCAATCACTTTGACATTGCTTTGATCTGCAAGAAGTTCATCAGTGTTCTTTCCACCAATCATAGCCTTTAATCATTGGTGATCAGTTGTATGTAACTAGGATACCTTTTAAATATGGTGAGTAATTACCAACTTTTTACTCTTTGATAGGGAGAATTCAAAGCGGATTTTTAAAATATGTTTCTAAATTGCTTAAAACTACAAATCTCTTGAGTTAGCTTGTTTAATTTTGAAACATTTGTGTATGCAGTTCCTATTGTTTGCAGTGAATTGGAGGGAACATGTTGAATTTAAAAAAACTTCAGTATCAATTTAGAAAGTATTAAAAACCAAGCTAAAATAGCAAACTACTTGCCAAGTAGAAGCCTCAAACAATTTAATTTTTGTTTGATTAGGGTTGCTGTGAGGTAGTGGTGCCCTACCTCTGTTTTGCCACCATGGAATCACATGAAATTATCCCCCAATAGTTGTCTCTGGGCTGTAGGTCCAGCCAGAAGCTCCTGGAGGTAAGAACATGATCTCCTTAGTGTTTAAAGGACACAGATAGGCTTCCTTTCGGGGCTAAGGGCTCAAAGCCCATGGATTGGAAAGAGATTGTGCTGAGAAGTCCTCATCTGTGTGGAAAGAGTAAATTATTTCATCCCATAAACTATCTCAAAAAATTATCAAAGACATACAAAAATAACTCTCACTATCACATTATCTCAGCTTGTCTTTTAAAGTGTGTCAGAGTGGCTGGGCACAGTGGTTCACACCTGTAACCCCAGCACTTTGGGAAGCCAAGGTGGGAGGATTGCTTGAGGCCAGAAGTTCAAGACCAGCCTGGTCAACAAAGCAGAGCCTCCAGTCTTTTTTTGATTAGCTGAGTGCCTATAGTCCCAGCTACTCAGGTGGCTAAGGGGGGAGGATCACTTGAGTCCAGGAGGTTGAGGCTTCAGTGATCCATGATGGCAGCATTGCACTCTAGTCTGGGTGACAGAGTGAGACTCTCTCTAAAAGCAAGTGAATGAACATAGATCCAAGTGTGAGTGAAACTAGAAAGAGACTCAGCTCAACACTCACTTATATAAACCTTCCTAGTAACAGATTGATAGCCACCTCTTAAATAGTTGTAGATATCACAGTATCAGATGTCATAAACTCTGGGTAAAGAGTTTTTATTGCTCTATTAAGACTGGAGCAGTCAAGAGGAAGAGAAACCCACAGGATAGAGACCGCACTACCCAGGAGTAGTGTATAGCCCAGGGTGGGCCCCAATCTCCAAGCCAGTTTCTGAGTTCTGAGTCCCTTAGCCCACAAATACTACAACATTGTCAAACTTCAAGATTCTGGGCATCCCCAGTGGCTAAGTCTCCAAGTCACCGGAATCTTTCCTACCTGCTCACTGATGTCTGATAGTTCACAGAAGGACCAACAATTTCACTGCTCTGGTAGAAATCAGGCTTGGCATACCATTGTTCTTAAAACAGAACCATTGACTTTAATTGGCACGCAAGTGTAAATGACTGATGATAGATACTTTTCAAAAAGAGCATTTAGAGCAAATAAGCAAGAGAAGGCAAATAGGCAGAGACAGTTGAAAGAGGAGGGAGGACACTATTAAGAGAAAGAGCAAAGAAAAAAGAGGACAAAGCTCTCAAGTCACAATTTTCCTATTCTACATTTTGGCTTAGAGTGGTCCCTCTTTCCCTTGCCTCTTAGAGGTTCTCACAACTAATGAACAGGTGATGCATCTTTATAACATGCTACTTCCTGGAGCTAGGAAGGTCATTACTTGTGCTTCATTGGTTTTAAGTAGACTAAGTTTCTGGGATCCTTACCTTACCCTACCCTAAGATGTCTCTTGATGAGTGGCTCTGGGAGTGTCAAAAATGTCTGGCATTTCTATCAGAATGAAGTTTTCAGGGAGTCCCATATTTAAAACCACTAAATTTTGTTACTGCTAAAACCTCAAAGCGTTGATTTTCGTTGTGGGAATTCAGGGGCCCTGAACGGAGGGACCAGCTGGAGCTGTGGCAGAAGAACATAAATTGTGAAGATTTCATGGACATTTATCAGTTCCCAAATAATACTTTTATAATTTCTTATGCCTGTCTTTAATCTCTTAATCCTGTTATCTTCATAAGCTGAGGATGTACGTCACCTCAGGACCACTGCGATAACTGTGTTAACTGCACAAATTGATTGTAAAATATGTGTTTGAACAATATGAAATCAGTGCACCTTGAAAAAGAACAGAATTTTTAGGGAACAAGGGAAGACAACCATAAGGTCTGACTGCCTGCAGGGTTGAGCAAAAAGAGCCACACTTTTCATCTTGCAGACAGCTTATGAACAGACGTGCAAGTAGGAGCGATATCACTAAATTCTTTTCCTAGCAAGGAATGTTAATATTAATACCCTGGGAAACTAATGCATTCCTCGGGGGAGGTCTATAAATGGCCGTTCTGGGAGTGTCTGTCTTATGTGGTTGAGGTAAGAACTGAGAGATTCCCTGGTCTCCTGCAATACCCTCAGGCTTACTAGGGTGGGGAAAAAACTCCACCCTGGAAAATTTGTGGTCAGACCAGTTCTCTGCTCTTGAACCCTGTTTTCTGTTTAAGATGTTTATCAACACAATACGTGCACGGCTGATCATAGACCCTTATCAGTCATTCTGCTTTTGCCCTTTGCCTTGTGATCTTTGTTGGATCCTTATCAGTAGTTCTGCTTTTGCCCTTTGTCCTGTTCCTCAGAAGCATGTGATCTTTGTTCTGCTTTCTGCCCTTTGAAGCATGTGATCTTTGTACCTACTCTCTCTTCTTACACTTCCTCCCCTTTTGAAACCCTTAATAAAAAAACTTGCTGGTTTGAGGCTCAGGTAGGCATCACGGTACTACCAATATGTGATGTCACCCCCAGCGGCCCAGTTGTAAAATTCCTCTTTGCACTCTTTCTCTTTATTTCTCAGCCGGCTGACACTTACAGAAAATAAAAAGAGCCTATGTTGAAATATTGGGGGTGAGTTCCCCCAATAGATTTTTGTGAAAAAAATCGTCTTGGTTGTATGTCTACAGTTAACAAAGACTAGTTAAAGAAGTTACATGTCCTTATCTTGGGGATGGAGAAGGGATACCCAAAATGTTGGCTGATTTTTTCTTACCTAACAAATTCCTAATGGTATTCACCACTTCAAAGGGGCGTATAAAAAGCACGGAAGGCAATGGAGTAGGGAGATTTCGTGGGTAGGCATAGAAAACTACCATTAATTAAAATAGACAATGAAAATGGCCAGACATGGTGGCTGACACCTGTAATCCCAGCACTTGGGGAGGCTGAGGCAGGAGGATCACTTGAGGTCAGGAGTTTGAGACCAGCCTGGCCAACATAGTGAAACCCCAGCTCTACTGAAAATATAAAAATTAGCCAGCCATGGTGGTGCACACCTGTAGTCCCAGCTACACAGGAGGCTGAGGCAGGAGAATCACTTGAACCCAAGAAGTGGAGTTTGCAGTGAGCTGAGATTGTGCCAGTGTACTCCAGCCTAAGCAACAGAGTGAGACTGATCTAACAAAAAAGAAAAGAAAAGAAAAGAAAAGAAAGAAAAGTGGGTGTTACAGGTAATGTGATCATTTATCTAAAAACCCAAGAGGTCAACTGAAAACTATTTAGGCTACTAAGAAGGTCCATTAAGGTGACCAGATACAAGCTAAACATACAAAAAAAATTAATCAGGCCTTGGGAAAGCAGGCTTCAAGTTGTATTTGATTTAGAGCTGCAAGATAATGCTTATTTTAATTGGCTAACATTATAGTAATTGTTGGAAAAGGAATGGAAATGATCAACACAACAGATTCTAATAATAAAATTCTTTCTCACCCTAGAGACAAAGCACGTGGATTTTTATAGTGAAATAAGACCCATGAAAAATACAGCTTTGGCAGTTTTCGTTTTCAAATTTAAAATCATCTTGAGATTGTCTCATTCAAGGATAATAAGCCTTGTGATGAAATAGCTACATGTCTCGGGAAGCCCCTATACTTCTTATGAATTCTGTTCCCATCCTAATACAGACCCCTGTATTAGTTTGCTGGAGCTACCATAACAAAGAGCCACAGACTGGGTGGTTTAAAGAACAGAAATGTATTATCTTATAGTTCCGAATGGTAGAAATCTGAGAGCAAGGTGGCAGAAGAATGGGTATTCTCTGAAGCCTCTCTCCTTTGCTTTTATTTATTTATTATTTATTATTTATTTTGAGACAGAGTCTCTTTCTATCGCCCAGGCTAGAGTGTAGTGGCACCATCTCAGCTCACTGCAACCTCATTTCCCAGGATCAAATGACTCTCGCGCCTCAGCCTCTCAAGAAGAACCTCTAAGTGGCAAGAGAAAGAGTTACCACTCTAAGCTAAATGTAGCTGAGCCAGAGCAGTGAAGCTTGACAAAGATGGCATAAGAGAGGCAGATCTGGCACATGCACAGTTAGCATGGAGGGGAGACTGGGACTGAGAGGAGTAATCTAGACCCAACCCCAGACTCCAACACGGAGTGAGAGTGAAGCAGTCATTTCATGGGGTCAGAATGAAAAGAAATCTCAAGATGGGGCAACTTACGCAGATTTACCCTCTCCTGTGTGCACCCTCCAAGTCCTTTGCTCAGAATTCTCCCCAGAACGTGACACGCCACATTGTAGTGGTCTAAATGCTTGTCCACTCCTTAAAAGCAGCCATAATAGATGATGTCTTGACCTTCATAGCCATAAGCTTAATCACATAGCAAACTCCTGTTGAAATAATCGTCTAGTTCCTTCTCTTAATAAACAAGAGATGCTAAAACCCAGAAGGTTAAGTGAATTGTGAGAGGCTTTCAGAGTTTGCGCCAGTGTCAAGATCTGAACTTTAGTCTTTATTCCCAGGCAATTGTTCTCTGCATCACGAGGCGAGTGGCAAAGCTCGGGCTAGAGCTGGCAACAGAATGTAGAATTCTTGGTTCCTCCTGCAGAAGTGACTGAGAAGCATTAGTTTATTATAAATGGCAGCACTTCTTTCCTTGGGTGTTGAGGGACAAGTCCCTTACCTGATACTCAGAATTGATCTCTCTTTAATAGCAGTGCCTGGTACTGAAGATCACAATGAGATGGGCTGCTTCTCACCAGGGGGAGCACACACCGGCATCTCCCCCGCTAGCAAATTGCTTTGATCATGTGAGTCTGCAAGCTCAGAAACGCAGGGTGGCTCTCTGCAGAGGAGCTCGTGAAAGCCTGAATCCTCTGCCCCACTGTTACCCGACAGAGTTGTCCAGGTTCTTGGCCTGTTGAACAAAGACTTAAACAAAATGCACAGAGTAACAAAATAAAGAAGCAAGGAAAAACAAAGCAACAGAAGGGAGGAAGGAAAGCGTAGATTTGTAGAAGACAATTCAGAGTGCGCTGCAGCAAGCCGATGCTCCCCAGGGATTTTATAAAGCGAAAAGAACTTGGCAACACCCCTGGGTTCCCTTTAGAGGCCTCCAACTGGTTACACCCTACGAAGGATTGGCCTGCCACCAATCAGAGGCTAAAGTGGAAACTTCTGCCTTGTTATCAGGGGAGCGAGGATGCGGCCTGTGCGCCGCCTAATCGTGCCTAGAACTGTCTGCACCTGCTGATCTTTTGCTTCTGCGAACTGGCTGCACCTGCCGTTCTCGTGCTTATACCCTAGCCCGTGCTTACCCTAATTCCCTATTCTCCTGCCTCACCACCACAGCCCAAGTTGTCTGCGCAGTCTCATTTTCCACGTTATTCCTGTAATGATTCCGTCCTCCCACCCCCACCAGCCGTTACGGGGCTGGATGCAGAGCCCAACTCTGGCCACAGAGGAGCAGCAAGAACCCAGGGCAACGGTCCTGTGAGTGGAATGCACGTGGGAGAGAGAAACGGAATGAACAGAAATATTTAGGAAGCACTTTTTACAGAGGACTCAGGCTGTGCCTGAGGAGGTGGGGCGAGGGCCGGTGACATTTGGACACTCGTGGTTAAACGTGATCCCGTCAGCACCCGGTGGTCCTTCTTGAACTTGATAACCTCCGTGAAAACGCCCAGCGTTGGAGAAATTCAAGGGATGGCTGTTGTAATTCACATTTCACCCTTAGCCTTGCCTCTTCGCGCTGGGAAGAAGCGCTGAGCACCGCGGCTCCGCCAGGGGGCAGGAGAAGTCACATTACACAGGGAATTTTTTTTTAAAAAAAATTCCCAACTTTTCCCCCCAAACTGTGTTCCTCCACAAGAAACCGAATCCTCCCGCTGCAGCGTCCCAGGAGCCCGCCCTTCGCTCACCGCCTCCCCTGCGCCCCGGCCCCGCGCAGCCGCCGCGCTCCTACGCGCCGAGGTCCGAGGTTCGCGAGATGAAGGTCTGGCTGCTGCTTGGTCTACTGCTGGTGCACGAAGCGCTGGAGGATGGTAAGTGACTCTGGGCGCCGCGCCGCCTAGCTTGTGCCCTGAATGTACCCGGGACCCGAAGCCCCCGCCGCCCCGCTGCCAGCTCTTGCTCTAACGTTCGGCCTTCGGTGGCTCAGTCCCCGCGCCACTGCCTGCCCGGTGCACCTGCCCCCTTCTAGTGGGGTCGCCTTTCCTCCCACTCTTTCCCTTCCCGGAGAGCCCTCTAGGGGAGGTGGCAGCTACCCCGACCCTTAGGAGCCCACCAGGACCTCTCCAAGCCCCCCCACCTCCGGGCGAATCAAGCATCCCTAGCCAGCGCCTGGTCCAGCCCCCAGTGTCAACGTGTCGGTCTGGGAGGTGGCGCGGGAGCCTCGGATCGCTTCCACTTCCCAGCGGCGTGGCCAAGACCTCTGCTGCTGAGAGCGGGTGCCACCTAAGCACAGCAGTCGCTGATTCCGTTGTAGAGTTCCAGGTGACCTCCCCCTCCCCTCGCAGTCCTGGGTGAGTTTTGTCTACCACTTTGGGACTGAATCCTGCAAAATCTGCCTAGATCTTCGAACAAAAATGTCAGTGTACAAAACATCAATACGAATCAAAACCCCATGGCTTGTTATATTTATCTAATTGGATGGGAAAGGGTGAAGAAAATGCATTTTTTGTGTGGTTTTTTTTTTTTTTTTTTTTTGGTACAGCGTATGAGACCATGACCGCTGCGCGTTTTTGAATCTGTACCTGCCCTGGGTCCACCCTGTCGTACACACTCGTGACCACAGGGTCAGGTGTCGTTTTTCTGTGTGTCTGGGTGTGTATTACTGTGGTGTGTATTATACATTATTGTTAGCATTTAAGTGTTTTGTTTGTTCTATTTACTCCGTGGGTGTTATTTGTACAGTATATGTTTCATCTGGGTACATCCTGGTATCCTCAAGCCTCTCTTGGAATTGCTGGGCTACAGCACAATTTTTGCTTAGATTTAGTGGAAAAGTAGCTTTTGCTGTTATGCAACTTCATGCTGGAGCCAGCTCAACCTGGGTCATTTTTATCCACTCCTTCATCCTGACGAGTTCCTTTCTTTTCTAGGAAACTACAACATTTGCCAAGAAAATACTGCATTGTAGTTTCCAAAATCCAAGATAGTTGCGGGACTTGAAGTTGAGAATGAGGATCCTTCAGCCTGGAGCCTTGCTTAATAAAACGTAGGCAGAGCTTCTGTTGGAGAGTAACACTTAATTCTGCCCAGAGAGAAGTTGGCATGAGTTCAGTTTGTAAAATGCGATATTAAAATGCTCCTGGCAGGTCCTTGTATGCCACTGCTAAAAAAGCAGAAATGTAATCTGTAGTATCATTTTTTGAATAGGACAGGAGATGGCCAGGCAAAATATTTTCAAATCAGCCATTCCTTTGTTTATACCCAACTTGCCGGTCTTAGAGGCTCAGGAAGTGGCTTCCATTCTGCCTCCTGGATCTCGCCCAGCCCATGTGAGTTTATTACAAACATCTGCCTAAATAAATTACCATCTCTTTAAGTGTAATCCATACAAGCAATAAGCATTTATGAGACAATTAGAGAAAGTGGAAGACAGACTGTAAGAAATCGTTCATAAATTTTAGGTGATAATAGCACTGAGATTTTGTTTATAAAAGTACATACATCTGACCAGCACAGTGGCTCATGCCTGTAATCCCAGCACTTTGGGAGGCTGAGGCAGGTGGATCACAAGGTCAGGAGTTCAAGACCAGGCTGGCCAAGATGGTGAAACCTCATCTCTACTAAAAAGACAAAAATTAGCCGGGCGTGGTGGTGGGTGTGTGTAGTCCCAGCTGCTTGGGAGGTTGAGGCAGAGAACTGCTTGAACCTGGGAGGCAGAGGTTGCAGTGAGCTGAGATCGCACCACTGCACTCCAGCCAGGCAACAGAGTGAGACTCCATCTCAAAAAAATGAAAATAAAAATGAAACGAAAGTACACATATCTATAACGTATGGACCATTTATAGATGAAATAGTGAACACATAGTGCCTCATTAAGTTATGTAACCGTTTGGCTAAACCTAGTAAGAATGGTTTTTGGTTTTTAGTTGTGTTGTGAGTTGTGGCCAGGAGCTACTAAGGAGAGTGGATTACACAGAAAGCCCTTCCAGTGCTGGTTTCTGATTGGCAGATTGGGAATATCCTGCCTTCAGGGCCATCCCAAAGCACAAACTACAGACACAAGGCCCACGACTCAACTGTGTCACTGCCTTTTAGCTTTTCTGATCACATCTAAAAGACAGTCATCATTATTATTATTATTTGAGATGGAGTCTCGCTCTGTCACCCAGGCCGGAGTGCTGTGGCACAAGCTCAGCTCACTGTAACTTCCACTTCCCAGATCACGCAATTCTCATGCCTCAGCCTCCTGAGTAGATGGGACTACAGACATGCACCACCATGCCCAGCTAATTTTTATATGTTTAGTGGACACAGTATTTCGCCATGTTGGCCAGGCTGGTCTCAAACTCCTGACCTCAGCCGGGCGCGGTGGCTCAAGCCTGTAATCCCAGCACTTTGGAAGGCCGAGACGGGCGGATCACGAGGTCAGCAGATCGAGACCATCCTGGGTAACATGGTGAAACCCTGTCTCTACTAAAAATACAAAAAACTAGCCAGGCGAGGTGGCGGGTGCCTGTAGTCCCAGCTACTCCGGAGGCTGAGGCAGGAGAATGGTGTAAACCCG
>NW_012114488.1:1382761-1384841 GCF_000951035.1 Colobus angolensis palliatus | reverse complement strand
TAAAGAAGATACAATTTCAGGAAGTGGTAAGTGGCATCGAGAATCATTAATCAGGGTCTATTAGGTTCCTAGGGCTGCCATAACAAAATACCATGGAATAGGAGGTTTAAAACCACAGAAGTTTGTTTGCTCATGGTCCAGAGGCTTGAAGTCCAAAGTCAGGGTCAGCAGGGCCACACAGCCTCTAAGAAGCTGAGTAGAATCTTTCCGTGCCTCCACTAGCTTCTGGTTGTGGTCAGCAATCCCTTGGCATTTTTTGGCTTGCAGCTGCATCACTCCAGTCTCTGCCTCTGTTGCCATGTGACCATCTTCTCCCTGTGTCTGTCTGTACATGGCATATTCATGTGTGTGTGTGTGTGTGTGTGTGTGTCTGTCTGTCTGTCTCTGTCTCCTAAGAACGTCAGTTCTATTGGAGGAGAGCCTACCCTAATGACCTCATGCTAACTTGATTGCATTTGCAAAGACTCCATTCCCGAATTAGGTTATATGCAGATACCTGTGAGTTAGGACTTTAGCATATCTTTTTAGGGGACACAATTCAACCAGTAAGACAGGGTGAGACATGGAGAGGACTGAGGCGGGGTGTGAGGACGCTGTTTGGATGGATAGCCATAAGCCTGCCTGAAGCAAGGAAGCAAACCCCGCAGGTGGCTGAAAACAAAGCTGTGCGCTCCAGGGATGCCACAAGTGCAACAGCTTCAAGATGGGCTTGTACCGGTTGCCAGTGTGGCTGTGGCTGTGATATGTGGGACAGGAGATGGCCAAGCCTTGTAGGGCGTGGGAAGATTTAGGGCTTGCTTCTAGATGAGATGAAAATCACTGGCGGCTTCTGAATGGAGAAGTACCTGTAATTCAATTTATGTTTAAAGGCAGGTGCTATGGTTTGTATATGGCTTGTCCCCACCACATCTTATGTTGAGTTTTGATCCCCATGTGGTGGTGGTGGGAGGCAGGGCCTCATGGGAGGTGTTTGGGCCTTGGGGGTAGTTCCTTCATGAATAGATTAATGCCTTCCCTTGGGGATGTGTGCATTCTCTATTATTACCAGCAAGAACTGCTTGTTAAAGAGATTCTGGTCCCTCCTCCTCCCACCCCACCAGGTTATCTCTGCACTGCTAGTTATCCTTGTCCTCTGCCCTGAGTGGAAGCAGCCTGAGGCCTTCATGTGAAGCAGACATTGGTTCCATGCTTCTTGTACAGCCTATAGAACGATGAGCCAAATAAACCTCTTTTCTTTATAAACAACCTAGCCCTAGGTATTCCTCTATAGTAATGCAAAACGAACTAAGGCAGAAAATTGGTACCAAGGAGTGGGATGTTGCTTAAAGATACCTGAAAGTGTGGAAGCAGATTTGGAACTTGGTACTGGGCAGAGAATTGGAAGAGTTTGGAAGGCTCAGAAGAAAATAGGAAGAGGAGGGAAAGTTTGGAATTTCTTAGAGATTGGTTATATGGTTGTGATTAAACTGTTGATGATAGAAATATAGACAGTAAAGTTCATGCTGACGAGGTCTCAAATGGAAACAGATAACTTATTGGGAACTGGAGAAAAGTCACCCATGTTAGTCCTTAGCAAAGAACTTGGCTGCATTGTGTCCATGCCCTAGGGATTTGTGGAAGGCCAGACTTAAGAGTGATGTCCTGGGGTATCCAAAAGAAGAAATATCTAAGCAGCAAAGTGCTCTAGTAGTGGTAGGTGTGGCTGGTTTTAAAAGCTTAGTATTGGCCCGGCGTGGTGGCTCACGTCTGTAATACCAGCACTTTGGGAGGCTGAGGCAGGTGGATCACGAGGTCAGGAGATCCAGACCAGCCTGGCCAATGTGGTGAAACCCTGTCTCTACTAAAATACAAAAAATTAGCCAGGTGTGGTGGTGTGCGCCTTTAGTCCCAGCTACTTGGGAGGTTGAGGCAGGGGAATTGCTTGAACTCGGGAGGCAGAGCTTACAGTGAGCTGAGATTGTGCCACTGCACTCCAGCCTGGTGACAGAGTTAGACTCCGTCTCAAAAAAAAAAACCAAAAAGGTTAGGCTCAAGATCAATTACAGCAGCAAAGGAATGACCTAAACGTAGAATTTATTAT
>NW_012114488.1:1366964-1382091 GCF_000951035.1 Colobus angolensis palliatus | reverse complement strand
CCTATCAGATCTGCCATGTGGGCTTCACACAGCAAAGTTATAGGGCTGGGGACGGCCAAGGCTTGTTTTTGATTTTCCAGGCTCATAGCTGTAAGGAACTTGCGTCAAGTCTCAGATGAAACTTTGGACTTTTGAGTTGATGCTGGAACAAGTTAAGATTTGGGGGACTATTGGGAAGGGATGCTTGTAGTTTGCAGGCTTTGAAAGACATGGGTTTTGGGGGGCCAGAGGTGCAATGCTATGGTCTGGCTATTTGACCTCCTCAAACCTCATGTTGAAATTTGATCCGCAGTGTTAGGGGTGGGGCCTAATGGGAGGTGTTTGCGTCATGGGGGCGGATCCCTGATGAATGGCTTTTTGCCCTCCCCGAGGTAATAGAACTAATAGCGTGGGTTCTTGCTCCATTAATTCACGTAACAGCTGGTTAAAAGGAGCCTGGCACCTCCCCCCCACCTTGCTTCATCTCTCTCCATGTGATCTCTGCATACACCCATTCTCCTTCAACCTCTGCCACCAGTGGAAGCAGCCTGAGGCCCTCACCAGATGCCCTGTCTTGAATCTTCTGGCCAGCAGAACTGTGAGCTCCCTAAACCTCTTTCCTGCGTAAATGATTCAGCCTCAGCTATCCCTTTATAGCAGCACAGATGGCTGAAGGAGTGATACAGTGGAGGCCAGGGGCTGCTTAGGAGATAGTATAAATGTCTGAATGGTACATGGCTTGGCCCAGGGTGGTGTGAGTGGATGGAAGGAAAAGAGGCTGGATTCAGCGTATATTTCAAGATGAAGTCAAAAGAATTTGTTGCTGGATTGGAGAGGAAAATTTTTAAAAAGTGAGACTTGGAGGTTTTTGTCCTGAGCAGTTGTCATTTGCTGATAAAGGGAGCGTGAGGGAAGCATTCAGAGGTCAGACATGCTAACTTTGAGATGCTAAATTTTGGACATGCTAACTTTGACATGTCTACTCGTCTTTCAAGTGACCGTGCTGAATAAGCAACAGGATATTGAGATCCGGAGTGTAGAGGCGGGGTCAGGATGGGAGCTAGGACAACTTTCAGCATATAAATGCTGCCAGGGTCACGGAACTGTGTGAGGTCACTTAGGGGGTGAAAGGTAGTGAGAGAGGAGTGACCAGGCAGGTAAGGAAAATGAGGAAGAGCTGCCAGAGACTGGAGAGTTGCCAGTGACACAGGAGGAAAACCAAGGCAGCAGAGGGTCCCGCGAGCCATGTGAATCGAGTTGTTCAAGAAGAGAGTCATCAGCTGTGTTCTAACAGGTGTTCTGGAAAACACTTCAAATTGAGGTCTTTATCCTGGCATGGGAGGATCTTGTTCTCAGAAAGTGCTATTTGTTTTTTCAATGATACTTTAAACGGTGGTAGTGTTACCGGAAAGGGGTCCTGATGCAGACCGCAAGAAAGAGTTCTTAGATCCTGTGCAAGAAAGAATTCGGAGAGAGTCCCTAAAGTGAAAGCACATTTATTAAGAAAGTAAAGGAATGAAAGAATAGCTTCTCCCTAGGCAGAGCAGTGGCATGGTCTGCTCAGCTGCTTATACTTACTGTTACTTCTGGATTATATGCTAAACAAGGGGTGGATTATTCATGAGTTTTCAGGAAAGGGAGGGGAAGTTCCTGGAACTGAGGGTTCCTGTCTCTTTTAGACCACATAGGGTAACTTCGTGATGTTGCCATGGCTTTTGTAAACTGTCATGGCGCTGGTGGGAGTGTCTTCTAGCATGCTAATGCATTATAATTAGCATATAAGGATCAGTGAGGATGACTACAGGTCATGTTCGTTGCCATCTTGGTTTTGGTGGGATTTGGCCAGCTTCTTTACCGCAACTGTTTTACCAGCAAGGTGTCTGTGACCTGTATCTTGAGCCAACCCCCTGTCTCATACTGTGACAAATGCCTTAACCTCCTGGGAATGCCGCCCAGTGGTTCTCAGCCTTATTTTACCCAGACTCCTTTTCAAGATTGGAGTCTCTCTGGTTCAAATCTCTGACAGTAGGTGGGTGTTTTCGAGTGGGGTTCTCGGAAGGAATAGAGAAAGGAAGGGCTCACTACATCTTGCTACATTTTCCTCTCCGTAGGGTCACTTTCCCACCTTCTCAGTTTTGTTGCTGGAAAAGTATGTGTGTTCCTGCAGGGTGTTTCATGAAAAGCGGAAAAATGAGGGTGGCGTCTCTCGGTTTATGTAACTAATTGGGAAGCAACTGAGCGGCTCAGAAAAATTTATGGCGTGGTTACTGGGGTGCTACTCTTAGGGATGGTGTTTCCCCTTTACTGCCCATCAGGGAGGAGAAAACCAAACAGCTTTACGCTTTGATGTTAATGACTGTACTTAACAAGAAATCTCATCTAAACTGCAGTCAACGATTCTTCTAATTAATTTATTTTCTCCTCCAACACTGTTCTATTAGAGAGGCTAATAGGTCACTTTTGATGAGTAAGATTTGATTGTGGTTCTCAGCTGATGCTGAATAATCGTGGTCCTTTGTCCTGCTTCCTTCTTGCTTTGTAACATCTGTTTATTTATTTTGGATATAAGGGTTTTTGGGGTTTTGTTTGTTTTCTTGTTTTTTTGAGACAGAGTCTCACTCTGTTGCCCAGGCTGCAGTGCAGCAGCAGTGGCGCGATCTCAGCTCACTGCAACCTCCATCTCCCAGGATCAAGCAATTCTCATGCCTCAGCCTCCTGAGTAGCTGTGACTACAGGCATGTACCACCATGCCTGGCTAATTTTTTTGTATTTTTTGGAAGAGATGGGGTTTCACCATGTTGGCCAGCCTGGTCTTGAACTCCTGGCCTCAAGTGATCTACCCTCCTTGGCCTCCCAAAGTGCTGGGATGATAGGCATGAGTCACTGTACCAGGCTGGAGATGAGGTTTTGATCAGCGTCTCCTCAATGGGGGGATCCAATGTGTGCCTTGGAAAAGTATCTCCAGCTCTTCCCGGAAGAGGAGGCTCTTATCCCCAGCATCAAGTTCTGTGTGGCTTGGAGCTGCATGTCGCATCAAACAAAGAATCTCATGGTGCATGAGACTTGTGCAAATAAAGTGAAAAAGCAACAATATGCTAATCTCTATGTGGATGGAGAGGCAATAGCATGAGCCAGAGAAAGTTCTAGACTTGGAGTCAGAGGGTCTGGTTTTTCACTACCTTCTTGATGACCTGGAGTGAACTACTTGGCATCTATACATTAAAAAGAATAATATCTGCTTAGCCTCCACCACAAGTTTGTCATAGAGATCTCATGTGACAACCACAGAAAAACAAATAGCACTTAGCTAGCAATCACTCACTATGGGCCAGATGCTAATTTTGCCATTTTTGACATATTAACTCATGTAACTCCCACAGTAACTATTATGGTTATTATGAGGGAGTTGTTACCATAACATTCTCAATTTACAGATGAGAAAATGGAAACAGGAGAGGGTAAGTAGCTTCCCAAGGTCACACAGTAAGTGGCAGCCCTGGACCTGAAGTTAGTAATGCTATTTAATCATTCTTGAATTTTGCCACCTGTTTCTCTATAAAATATACAATGTAATAGTCTCAAAAATGCAATGGTAATGGACTTTGACTTTTATTTATCTACAGGATGAATTCTTATATTTTTTAGGTCTTTGAAAAATAACCAGTTGACATAGTTAGGCTGAAGAGTCATATCTTTTAAAAAGTTAGACATGGGATTTGGGAGTCACTCAATTGCAGGACTGTCTGGGTATCCGTGGGGCCACTAGGCTGGCTCCTTTGAGTTAGCATCATTACTCTCAAACCACAGGCCAATTCTGTGGTCAGGCAGCTGGACCAACTATACAGTTAGATCGGCTGGTGGGCTATTTGGTCAGAAGGTCAAATTATTTTACATAGATAATAGCAAATATTTGGATACATAATCTCCATAATCAGGTAATCTGATGTTCCTGAGTAACATAGATAACAAGGTATTACAGCTTAGAAGTCAGACAAGTAGCTCTGTTTGTCTAAATTCCATAGGATTTACATATGGTTATTGTCATTTCTGATAGCTTGAATTCCTGTTCCATGATACACAGAACACCAAATTAGACATTAACCCAGAGTTTTCTTAATCTCACAGGCATTAAAATATTTACGGGGCACAGATTACTTGGACATTGTAATGGTAGGCTTTCTTTTCTTTTTTCTTTTTTTTTTTTTTGAGACAGAGTCTTGCTCTGTCAACCACACTGGAGTGCAGTGATGCAATCATAGCTCACCATAAACTCAGACTCATGGGCTCAAGTGATCCTCCTGCCTCAGCCTCCAGCCATGTGTTACCACACTCACCTTTTTTTTTTTTTTTTTTCCCTTAATTTTGTAGCGATGTACCATGTTGCCCAGGCTGGTCTTGAACTCCTGGCCTCAAGCAAACCTCCCAACTTGCAACTTGGCCTCCCAAAGTGGTGGGATTACATGTGTGAGCCACCATGCCTGGCCTATTATTTTCTATCTTAAGAAGAAAACTGTAATTCCTACCTTATTGCAGAGCTGAGGCTTGTGCTTCACAATTGATGTTGCTGGATCAGTGTGCTTTTGTTGATCTGACACATTCCCAACCGTTGCAGCGCTTTTCCTTCTAGGAGGCTGGGAGCTTGTGCATGGGAGCCATTGTCCACCCCCACCTATCATTAAAACCAGGAGTGATAAACCACGTGTCCAGGGTGAGCAGAGTAATGGGCAAACAGCAGATTCAGCAGCAGGTGTTGGGGGTTCCGCCTTGGAGATTAGGGTTCAAGGTCACAGCTCTACTCCCTGGAAAGATAGAGGATGCTCAGTAAGGCCTGTAACCAAGAGGAACCTTAGTAGGGGAAGGAAGGGAAATAAGAGAGTCAGGCCTAAGAGAAGAAACAGGTCACAGCTGGACATGAAGTCACAGAAAATAGGGCAGTGCTCAGGGGTTGAGGCATAGAAGCCCAAAGAGTGAGGCTGAAAATAGGGCAGTGCTCAGAGGTTGAGGCATAGAAGCCCAAAGAGTGAGGCTTGGATGTTGACACTGAGCCAAGAGATCCCAAGGGCAGATAGGTTCTAGAGTCAGGGCCAGACTGAACTAAGAGGGGAGGCCCCATGGCTCCCGCTTCGAAGGGCAACACACAAAGGAAACCAAATTCATCATTACACAGTTGAGTCCAAATCAATTGCGTTTTTTATTATACTTTTCTCCTGATCTACCACATGTTCTACAAATGCCCTGTCATTCTCTCAATTGGCCAAGGGCTGTGTGGTTATTCAAAATATGTAAAGAATGTTTATCTCCATGTAGTGAAATGAGCTCTCTGGAATGGGAATCGGAGGCCTGACTTCCGCTCCACATTCTGCCACTAACCAGCTGAGTGACTCTACAGTTTATTCAACTTTTCAGGGAGGGCCTCCTTTAGTTTTTAAATCTACAACCTGAGGACTTGACCTAAATGATCTCTAAGGATCTTGTAAGTTTGAAAATTTTGTAATTCTGTGGGTATCTATCGAGGTGGCCTTTGAGCTTGTGCGGACAGATGGTCAAACTGAAACTCTACAGTACCTTTCTCTTTCCTTTTTTTTTTTTTTTGAGACAGGGTCTCACTGTCACCCAGGCTGGAGTGCGGTGGCATGATCTCAGCTCACTGCAACCTCCGCCTCCCAGGTTCAAGCAATTCTCGTGCCTCAGCCTCCCTAGCAGCTGTGACTACAGTAATGCACCACCACGCCTGGCTAATTTTGTATTTTTAGTAGAGACAGAGTTTTGTCGTGTTGCCCAGGCTGGTCTCAAACTCCTGACCTCAAGGGATCCACCTGCCTTGGCCTCCGAAAGTGCTGGGATTACAGGAGTGAGCCACCATGCCCAGTCCTGAAAACTTTTAGGTAACTCTAGAGAAGATAAATTTTTAATCCTCCCCTCCTCATATGTCAACATTGTTTTCACTGCAGCCTCTGCCTCCCCACACCTGGCCTACAGTCCCCTTTTCTTTCTTGTTGCGTGGACACAGCTGTGTGACTACAAGGGGCTTAGCTGAGATTTTAGGAGTCTGGTGGCTCACCACAGGCAGAACAGTGAGGGGACTCTTCTCTGGGTGCAGTCAGTAAGGGTGCGTTATTTATAGAGAAGGCAGAAACAACCGTAAAAGCAACTTAAAGTCAGTTAGCTTTTTATTACCACTATTTGCCAGCAACTCTTAACAATGTTGGTGATAAAATACTCCTTCCCCAAAGATATTTTGTGGGTGAAATTCTAAATCATTGCTACAGTTACAGTTGAGTTTTGATCATTTATATGTAAATTTCAGATTAGTATACATTTAATATTTACTCTTTAATAATAAACATTTTATTCTATGTAGACATTGCCAGCCCCTGACAAATGTAATCTCCACTTTACCATTTGTTTTGAGAGAAAGTTCATCATGGTTCAAAATCTTGGCGCGGCAGAGTGGCTCACACCTATAATTACAGCACTTTGGGAGGTCTAGGTGGGAGGGTTGCTTGAGGCCAGGAGTTCGATACCAGCCTGGGCAATATAGCAAGACCCCCAACTCTAAAAAAAAAAAAATTGTTCAGTGTGATCTCACATACCTGTAGGCCTAGCTAGTCAGGAGGCTGAGGCAGGAGAATCACTTGAGCCCAGGAGTTCAAGGCTGCAGTGAGCTAGGATCATGCCATTGCATTCCAGCCTGGGTGATAGAGTGAGATTCTGTTTCTAACAGTAAACACAAAATACTGTGCATGCAATTTCAGCACAGTTCATGCCCCCAGTCTCTGTGGAACTACATATGTCTGTGTTTAAACAGTAGAATCAAAATGAACAGTGACAACATAGAGACTGCAAAGTAAAGAAACAGCCTTGAATGGCTTCAGTTCAGCTGTTTTGTGTGACCACTTGGAGACTGTGCGACAGTGTGAACTACAGGCAATGATATTTTTGTTTTCTTAGGGCAAATTTTAGCTCATACATGAACTATTTTGCTGAATTTGAATATCTTTGGAGCTGAAATATTTTCCTTTTTAATGATTGTTTTAAAACTATAGAATCAAAAAATGATAATTACATGACTTTTACTGAAAACAATATTGAGATATGAGGAGGGGAGGATTAAAAAGTTATCTTCTCTAGAGTTACCTAAAAGTTAACAGAGCTGGGCATGGTGGCTCACTCCTGTGATCCCAGCACTTTGGGAGGCCAAGGCAGGCGGATCACCTGAGGTCAGGAGTTTGAGACCAGCCTGGCCAATATGGTGAGACCCTGTCTCTACTAAAAATACAAAAATGAGTTGGGGGCAGCGGCGGGCACCTGTAATCTAAGCTACTCAGGACGCTGAGGCAAGAGAATCACTTGAACCTGGGAGGCGGAGGTTGCCGTGAGCTGAGATCATGCCACTGTACTCCGGCCTAGGCAACAGAGTGAGAATCTGTCTCAAAAAAAGAAGAAGAAGAAGAAGAAAAAGTTATCAGCCTCAAATATTCTGAGGATGCTGTTACTATAGCATATTTCTCTGTCTTTGGTTTGTACAGTTACTGGCCAACACCTTCCCAAGAACAAGCGTCCAAAGGAACCAGGGGAGAATAGAATCAAACCTACCAACAAGAAGGTGAAGCCCAAAATTCCTAAAATAAAGGACAGGGACTCAGCCGATTCAACACCAAAGACGCAGTCTATCATGATGCAGGTGCTAGATAAAGGTCGCTTCCAGAAACCTGCCGCTACCCTGAGTCTGCTGGCGGGGCAAAGTGTAGAGCTTCGATGTAAGGGGAGTAGAATTGGATGGAGCTACCCTGCATATCTTGACACCTTTAAGGACTCTCGCATCAGGTAAGCATTTTTTTTTTTTTTTAAACTGTGTAGGGTTGAGTATTTGTAATTGTAATAGTTAACAAAATTCCTTCTTAACTGTTATTACACATTGTTTCTGACATCTTCCATTTTACCCTAGTAGATCATAAAAATAGAAACTCAAAGAGCGAAAGTCACAGATTTTATTTCTTTACCCAGTTAATAAAAACAACTGCAAATCCTACCAACATTTGTTGAAAGAGTGAAATTTTATAGGAAACCGTGTGACAAAACCATATGACAATTTTATATGAAAATGTATGGGGAGCGAAATTTTGTAGGAAACCAAAATTTTATAGAAAACTATTACGCGTACAGATGGATGTTTAAAAATTCATATTGTGTGGCCGGGTGCAGTGGCTCATGCCTGTAATCCCAGCCCTTTGGGAGGCCAAAGCAGGCAGATCACTTGAGGCCAGGAGTTGGAGACTAGCCTGGCCAACATGGTGAAACCCCGTCTCTACAAGAAATATGAATTAGCCCGATGTGGTAGCATGTGCCTGTAATCCCAGCTACTCAGGAGGCTGGGGCAGGAGAGTCGCTTGAACCCCAGAGGTGGAGATTACAGTGAACCACGATCACACCACCGCACTCCAGCCTGGGTGACAGAGGGAGACTCCGTCTCAAAAAATATATAAAAAACATACTGTGAAAATTAATGGACTCAATATTTTATGTTGTTTCTTAAATAATCGTAATGAAAACTAAAATGACCTAACAGGAGATTCCTGTGAGCAACTTGACCAGATATCAACTTCAACTACTTTTCAACTGCTTCTGATTATTATTATTATTGTTATTATATATTTATTTTTTTTTAGACAGTCTCGCTCTGTCACCCAGGTTGGAGTACAGTGGTGCGATCTCAGTTCACTGCAAGCCCTGCCTCCTGGGTTCACGCCATTCTCCTGCCTCAGCCTCCCGAGCAGCTGGGAATACAGGCACCTGCCACCATGCCCAGCTAAGTTTTTGCATTTTTAGTAGAGATGGGGTTTCACCATGTTAGCCGGGATGGTCTTGATCTCCTGACCTCGTGATCCTCCCACCTCGGCCTCCCAAAGTGCTGGGATTACAGGTGTGAGCCACCACACCTGGTTGCTTCTGATTATTTTTACTTTCATAAATCTATGATTGTTACATTCAGAGGCCTCAACTGGTAAGAAGGCCAGTGATTTCTCATGTTTAAATGAGTACCTTCAGGAGGCTGGGCTTTCTAGACCAGGAAGAGTGGTTATGGTGGTGACGGCGGCAACTGTGAGAAGCAGGAAAGAAACACATACTTTCCGTGGTGCTGGGAGGAACCTGAGCACGGGCTGTGAGTCAGGGGGTGTGTATGGGGTTAGAGTCCTGTGCACCTTGGCGAAGTCTCCTAAACTCTGCCAGGTCTGTTTCCTTATGTGTAGAATGAGTGCAGGGGATGATATGATTTCTAAGATTCTTTCTGACCCTATTTCTGTATATAATGGAGAAATAGGATCGATTTACAATGGAGAAATACCAGACGTTGTTTGAGATGACAAGAGTGGGAGAAAGAAAGGCTGCAGGCAGGCTGAGCACGGTGGCTCATGCCTGTAATCCCAGTGCTTTGGGAGGCCAAGGCGGGCAGATTTTCATGATGTCAAGAGATCGATACCATCCTGGCCAACATTGTGAAACCCTGTCTCTACTAAAAATATAAAAATAAACTGGGCATGGTGCATGCCTCTAGTCCCAGCTATTTGGGAGGCTGAGGCAGGAGAATCACTTGAACCCGGGAGGCAGAGGTTGCAGTGAGCTGAGATTGCATGACTGCACTCCAGCCTGGCAACATAGCAATACTCCATCTCAAAGAAAAAGAAAAGAGCAAAAAAGAAAGACTGCAGAGGGCAGGTATCTCAGAGTCTGCATGTTCATAACAGGTTCATATTTCCACACAAACTGTGTTTCTGCAGAAATTCATCTCCCTCAAAGACATCTGGTTACCCAACATCCACTTGGTTAACCAACCAGAAGACTGGGAGGCATCCGTGCCTCCTCCCTCTCTCCCATACTCTCCACATCCAATCAGTCGCCAAGTTAAGCCAGTTCAGCCTTCATTTTAACGTTTCAAAATTCTATGAGTTTGGTGTAAATGTAATAGCGATTCTTGCCATGAAACATATTGATGGCAAACCGCTATTGCTTTTACAATATTGAGTCATAATATATGACTCAGTTCCCTCTTCATAGCAATTGAGCCTTCTTCCAGGAATGGGAATCTGTCCATTTGCATTCCTGGAGTCACTGTCCCCTGTCTGAGCTGCTGCTCTCTGCCATCTCTGATACTGCAGTGACCACACCTGGGCTAGTGCTTCTCACTGCAGCTGGAGCAACACTTAGAAGTCAGTGCAGCGTGTGGCTCCCCTGCTCACCACTCGGTGTGTGCCCTTGGGGATAAAGTCCAACATCCTCACATGGCCGTGAGGCCCTCCCTGACCTCTGCCGTCTCTCTGGAGTCACCTCTAATCTCGATGGATCACTGTGCTCTCGCTGCCCTGGGCTCCTGTAAGATTCTCAAAAGCACCAGGCTCCTGGGGCCTTCAAGTTTGCTGCTTTCATAGCTAGGAACACTCTTGGGCCTCTCAGCACCAGACTAACCTTAGGTGTCCCGACCCGCGGGACAGTCGAACGGGCCCTGGAAGGGGGAGTGGGAATGGAGAAGACAAGAAAACACAAGAAATGGAGACAAGACAAATAGCCTGATCAAGTCTCGTTTAATAATGGTGGTGCGATGCCCTATATAGGCTGGCAGGGGAAGAGGTTGGGCCAGGGCGGTGACGGGGGCCCGGTCTTCTCAAATTACAATTGCGCATGTGCCGTGGGTTTGTAATTTTCCTGGGCGCGGGATTGCGCCTGCGCCGTAGGCCGCATATCTTCCTGGGCGGGGAAAAATGTTTGCGCGTGCGCGGGAAAGGTTGGCGCGCGCGGGAAGGTTTGGCGCGCGCGGGAAGGTTTTGGCGCAGGCGCAGGAACAATTTATAATAAAGAACCTGGAAATGTGCCATTTCGTCTCCGCTTTGCGGAAATCAAGCAACAGAGGTTGGCTAACTCCGGGCCTTATGGCTCCGGACACTTAGGCATCACTTTCTCTGGGAAACCCGTGGCAGGCCCCCCCAGCTGTGTTTCCCACAGCACTTGCTGTTGCATCTTCCCGGCTTTCTTCACACTGAAAAACTACTTCCAACATCTTTGTTTTTCACTGAGACTTAGCTGAGTGGTTGGCGTTTAAGTTTCCCTACTTAATGCTTGACTGACAAGCCTCCCTGATACATTTATCCTTCTTACACACACACACACACACACACACACACACACACACACACTCCCCTACACACACAACTTGGAGAATAAATAGAATACATGTATAAGTTATATTAAACTGTCCACTTATCTCTCTTATCCTCTTGTATTAAGACATCTTTCACTTTTTTATTCTGACTCTACCCTCTAGCATCGTGGATAAAACAGGATAGAGTCCTTCTTAAGGCTGAGTGGCCTGGGTGGGGAGTGGAGATGGAGAAAGTGAATCCATTCTTCCTGTTTCCCTTTCCACACTTGAAGTGCGTGTGTGTACGAGAGAACGTAAGGATATACTGCTTGGAAGAAATCTGGAAAGGCTTACCACTATGTATGTTTATGTGTGGTAAAAAACACATAACATAGATTTACCCTCTTAATGATTTTGAAGGCCAGGCACGATGGCTCACACCTGTAATCCCAGCATTTTGGGAGGCCAAGGTGGGCAGATCGCTTGAGCCCAGGAGTTCAAGACCAGCTTGGGCAACATGGCGAAACCATCTCTACTAAAATTACGGAAAAAAAAAAAAATTAACCTGGCTTTGGAGTGCGTTCCTGTAGTCCCAGCTACTTGAGAGGCTAAGGGGGTGGGATCACCTGAGCCCAGGAAGTCAACGCTGCAGTGAGCCATGATCATACCACTGCAATCCAGCCTGGGCAACAGGAGTGAGACTGTCTCAGAAAAAAAAAGAAAAAATAATTTTGAAGTGTACAGTATTGTTAACTGTAGGCACATTGTTGTATAATAGACCTCTAGACCGTTTTCATCTTGCATGGCTGAAACTCTGTGCCCACTGAACTCCTCCTCTCCTAGCAGTCTTTCCTGGCAATCACCTTGCTACTGGCTGTTTCTGAGTTTGACAACTCTAGGTACCCCATATAAATGGAACATGCAGCATATTTTTTTGTTGTTGTTGTTGCTGACTTATTTCTCACAGCATTATGTCCTGAAAGTTCTTTGATGTTGCAGCATATGATACAGTTTCCTTTCTGTTTAAGGCTGAGTAATATTATATTGTATATATATACCACATTTTATGTTTGAGATGGAGTCTTGCTCTGTCACCCAGGCTGGAGTGCAGTGGGACGATCTCGGCTCGCTACAGCTTCTGCCTCCCAGGTTCAAGTGATTCTCCTGCCTCAGCCTCCCAACTAGCTGGGATTACAGGCACACAACACCACACTTAGCTAACTTTTGTATCTTTAGTAGAGACAGGGTTTCACTAAGATGGCCAGGCTGGTCTTGAATTCCTGACCTCGGCCTCCCATAAGTGCTGGGATTACAGGCGTGAGCCACCATGCCAGGCCTATACTACATTTGTTTTATTTGTTTTGTTTTGAGATGGAGTCTTGCTCTTTCACCCAGGCTGGAATGCAGTGGTACAATCTCAGCTCACTGCAATCTCCGCCTCCCAGTTTCAAGCAACTCTTCTGCCTCAGCTTCCAGAGTAACTGGGATTACAGGCACGCACCGCCATGCCTGGCTAATTTTTGTATTTTTAGTAGAGATGAGGTTTCACCATGTTGACCAGGGTGGTCTCGAACTCCCGACCTCAGGCAATCTGCCCACCTTGGCCTCCCATCGTGCTGGGATTACAGGTATGAGCCACTGTGCCTGGCCTAGACTACATTTTTATAATCCATCATCCACCGATAGGCATTTAAGCTCCTTCCACCTTCTGGCTATTGTGAATGCCACAATGAACATGGATGTGCCTATATTTCTTTGAGATTCTGCTTTTAAATCTTTTGGATGTATACCCAGAAGTGGGATTTACTACACACAATTTTTTTTTTTTTCTGATGGACATCCTGATGTTGGTTTTACTGTTTCTGTTTTGAATACACAGGCTGGGTCAGGAGCAGTGAGATTTGCCAGCACTCAGGGCTCTAAGGGTCTTGGGCCAGTTCTGGATGGAGGGAGAGTCCCACATGCCCCGAGCAAGGCCCCCAATTAAGGGACTGCAGCCACCTCCAGGGGCTCCTCCCTCCACCCACCTGCTCCCACATGCCACAGGGAGCCTTCTCGCCCTCCCTACCTGCCCACCATCCCCTCAACCATCAGCCTGGCGTTGAAAGCCTTTCCAAGTTCCACCTTACTTTTCCCGCTCCCAAAGGTGCCCAGGCTCTGGGAAGGCCCGGCTCATATCCCTGATGGTGGCACATTCTCTGGAGGACTCCTCCTGTTCTTGGGTACAGGCCATGCCCCACCTAGGGAGCCGCCCCATTTTGGATCCTGTAGGATCTCTAAAACCCAGCTCTGGCCCCAACTTTCTGTCTGGCCTGGAGGTTTCTCAGCCTCCTAAGAGCTCTCCTGGGCCTTGGTCTGGGCAGAACCTGGGCCTAAACAAACAAGAGCCGGGGCAGCCAGGGTCTCTGTGTGTCTGGGCCCAGGGCTTGCCCTCAGAATTCAACTGTCCAACAGGAGAGGAGGGTGCCTCCACCTTCCCTACTGCCCACCCCTTTTTCAGGATCTCAGGGCTTCTAGCCCTGTGGTGGGGTGGGGGGGCTGGGTGCCCCAGGTAGAGCTGAAGTCATGGGGCTCTTGAGGAGTTGGTGTCGACCAGGAGTCTGTCCAGTGAGGTTAGGTCAACAGGTGTGCTGTCTGTCCTTCGAGGCTGAGCCACCTCCCAACAGCCCGTACAACCCGAGGGGCCTTTTGAGGGAGGGGCAGGCAGGCCCAGTGGGTGGTCAGTCCAAGGTGAACCCACCCACCATGGCCAGTGTTCCTCAGGCTGAGCCTCCAGTGGGTGAAACCTGGGAGTCCTCATCCTTCCTGGCAGATGGGACCACTGACAAGAGGAGGTGGGTGGAGCCTCCACAGACTCTGCCCTGTGGTGTCACACAGCTGGCAGCCAATGGGAAGCACCCAGCCAGGAAACCCCAGAGCTACCCTTGCTGGGCACCCTCACTGGGTACCCTTGCTGGGGGACCTGGGCCATCCCAGTTGGTGCGAAGTGGCCGGAGGCAGTTAGGAGCCCACGTTCAATCCAAGGCTGTCCACTAAGCCCTGTGTGACTGTGACCGGGCTGGGGTGTCCATGTCCTCTTTGGACCTCAGTTCCTGTAAAATGGCCCGTTGGCCAGATTGGCCGCCGGGCTACTCACAGGTGCACGGGCTGCATGTAACTCCGTGGGAAGAAGCCAGTGCACCCGCAGGACCCAGCCCCGCCTCCAGTACCACATACATTTTAAACGACCTTATTCACCAAAGTCGGATTCATACATTTTTTATAAAAAAACAGAATTGACATAATTTAAATTATTCTGAACATTTAGTCTTTGACTTACACAAAGCATCTTAAGCTTAGAGGATTCCATGCTTGAAATTTTAGTATTTTCTAACAGTATTTTCAAATATATCTAAATTATATATTAAAACACATTTGAAAACATTTTATAGACTCAGAGTAAGCATTAATCTGAAGAGAGATATTCAGCATCTGAAGAAACAAATTTTGACTCTTTAACATTAAATACTGTTCATCCGAAGCACAGCAAGAGCCTTAGAAGAAAGTAATGACGGATGTGGGCTTCCAAAAACTTACGAAACATGAAAAAATGTGAAAAACATCTAGTCATGGCTATATCAACCAACGATAAAAAAAAAAACCACAATTTATTTCACACCAGAGATTCAAGAAACGGACTCTTGACATCGTTCCCAGAACGTGGTGCCTTTGGATGGAGAAGTATTCGTTGTGTGTTTTCTTTTTTTCCATAGAATGAGTTCTTTCCAGGGCTGTGACAGTGTTGAGTTTGGAAGCTCCCCAGGTGTTCATCCAACAAAGCCTTGTAGTTTTTTGTTTTTTTGGTTTGTTTGTTTTTTTGGCAAAGTCTTACTCTGTCGCCTAGGTTGGAGTGCAGTGGCACTATCTCAGCTCACTGCAACCTCCGCCTCCCATATTCAAGCAATCCTAGTGCCCCAGTCGCTAGTAGCTGGGACTACAAGCCTGTACCACCAAGCCCACCTAATTTTTGTGCTT
>NW_012114488.1:1338443-1366914 GCF_000951035.1 Colobus angolensis palliatus | reverse complement strand
CACTATCTCAGCTCACTGCAACCTCCGCCTCCCATATTCAAGCAATCCTAGTGCCCCAGCCTCCTGGGTAGCTGATACTACAGGCATTAGCTGCCACACCTGGCTAATTTTTGTATTTTTAGTAGACACGGGCTTTCACTATGTTGACCAGGCTGGTCTTTTGTCTCTTGGCCTCAAGTGATCCATCCACTTTGGTCTCTCAAAGTCCTGAGATGACAGGGATGAGCCACCTCACCCAGCCAAGTCTTGTAATTTTAACCAATATTGGTGGCTTTCTGGAAGCGTGACCACATTTATCTGAATATAACCTTCTGACTACTTCATCTTTTCCTACTAAATCGTGAAATGTTCTTCACACTCACCTACAAAAGCAGGTCAACAGAGAGAGCAATTAATGAAGAAGAAAAAGGTCTAACAAACTTTAGAGCTCCAGGAAGTAAAATGCCCAAGTAGAGAAAAATGCAATATACATTTGTTTTTCCCAAAGTGCTGGAAATGTCATCGTTGCTTATTTAAGACTTTAATGAGTTAATGTATCTGGCTTTATTCATCAATGATTTCGGTAAATGATTGAAACACAATATAAAGAAAGGAACATTCATGGCACCCAAATATAATTTGGCATCTCTCTAGGATTGGAGGATGCAGAAATCCATCTCCTGTTACCGATTTTTCATGGTGGTGTTTTAGCAAGGATGCTGCGTCAGTTTCTTTGGCCTGTAAAACAAGATGGTCTCTAAGGACCCACTCAACTATGAATTTGGGATTTGGGAAAATAAGTGTTTAAAGCAATATTGCAGTAAGTTAATGTGTTCTAACCTGCAGTAGTTTCATATGGATTTTTATGTAGATCTGCTTACGATGTTGATGACAACATGGTATTCCATCAATGTAACATTGCATTGTCATCTTAGGGGGTTCCCAGCTTGTGGTTTTGAATTTTTACTATCGTAGGTAGCGCAGTTATACACATTATTATATAAATAACTTTCTCTCATGGTTCATATGTATAACACAGAGAAAGCATTCAGTTTACTCAGTAAGGATCAATGTGTTATGCTATATGTTTCCTTCAATGAGAATCAAGACAAAGAATGTTATGGAACAGAGAAGCCAGAGGCTGAGGCATAGCTAGATTTGAATTATCCCTTTATCACTAACCAGCAAAGTGGTCTGTGATCAGTAGTTTCCCTAGAACCCAGCTTCCTGATCTGGAATATGAATATATGATTGCTGATGTGTTTATTTCATTGATTACTTCTTTATAATCTGGGGTCTGTGTCCTTCTTCCCTCCTGAAAGAATAAACCCCTTGAGGCAAATAGCACATCTGTGGTTTATCATCACATTCCTAGCACCTAGAACAATGACACATACCAGAGCTCAGGAAGTATGTTTTGGCTTCCCCAGGGGTTTAGGGCACATGTCAGAAGTCAGTTCCTAGTCATTCATTCATTCAACATTTAAAGATAATTACTGAGTACTGATGTGTACACTGCGTGTATTGGGAGGTGGGTCTGCTAGGCAAACAACAAAGTATTAATATATTTCATATCTATGGTGCTGTGTCACTTGGCTCCATCCCGGTTGTCTCAGAGCCTGATATGGTTTGGCTGTTTCCCCTCCAAAATCTCATCTTGAATTGTATCTCCTGTAATTCCCACAGGTTGTGGGAGGGAGCCTGTGGGAGATAATGGAATCATGAGGGCAGTTCCGCCATGCTGTTCTCATGGTAGTGAATAAGTTCCACAAGATCACATGGTTTTCTAAGGGGAAACCCCTTTCTCTTGGTGCTTATTCTCTCTCTTGCCTGCTGCCATGTAATACATCCCTTGTTCTTCCGCCAGGATTGTGGGGCCTCCCCAGCCATGTGGAACTGTGAGTCCATTAAACCTCTTTCCTTTATACATTACCCAGTTTCAGGTATGTGTTTATTAGCAACGTGAGAACAGACTAATACAGAACCTATTGTTACTTGACCTGATAGAGCCATTAGTCCATTGACTCTCCCTTCTCCCTCTTTATCCACATTGCCCCTTTATGTCTTTACTTCTCTCTTTTTAAAAATGTTATTTTTCCATAAGTTACTGAGGTACAGGTGGTATTTGGTTACATAAGTTCTTTAGTGGTGATTGGTGAGATCCTGGTGTACCCGTCATCACCTGAGCGGTATACACTGCACCATATTTATTATCTTTTTTTTTTTTTTTTTTTTTGGGTAAAGGTCTTGCTCTGTCCCCAGGCTGGAGAGCAGTGGCGCTATCTCGGCTCACTGCAAGCTCCGCATCCCAGGTTCACGCCATTCTCCTGCCTCAGCCTCCCAAGTAGCTGGGACTACAGGCACCCGCTGCCATGCCTGGCTAATTTTTTGCATTTTTAGTAGAGACAGGATTTCACCGCGTTAGCCAGGATGGTCTCGATCTCCTGACCTCGTGATCCACATGCCTCGGCCTCACAAAGTGCTGGGATTACAGGCGTGAGCCACCGTGCCCGGCCTATATTTGTTATCTTTTATCCCTCGGCACCCCGCAAACTCTTCCCCCCAAGTCCCAAAAGTCCATTGTATCATTCTTAGGCCTTTGCATCCTCATAGCTTAATTCCATACATCAGTGAGAACATACGAGGTTTGGTTTTCTATTCCTGAGTTACTTCACTTAGAATAATAGTCTCCAATTCTGGGTTCTGTCATTTCTACTGAACTCTTGAACATGTCCTAAGTTCCTTTGCTCTCTGTTCTTCCTTCGTATCCACTTGGAAACTTCTGACCCTAGATGACCCTGTTAATCTCCTTTCTCTTGTCTGCACATGGACCCTGAGCACTGCTGGAAGGAGCCATACAACTGGCCACATGGCCGTGGCTGCCAGTAGATGCGGCCACCTCACTTCTGCCTGGCAAAACTGAATACATTTCTCTAGAAAGGTCACTTTTTCTCTCTTCTTAAACCTCTGATCTGTCTCTCTCTCTCTCTCTCACTTTCAGCTAATGAAGTCATCCCCTAATTTATTGAGAAATTGGAGCTCCAATCGCCTTAACTTTATCTTACATGTCCTCCTTCCCTGCTCTACCAGTGACAGCGGAAGAAGGATGAGGATTTCCCCTCCTAAGGCCAAAGCACTATCTGTGCGCTGGATCTCATCTCTACCTACTTTCTCAGGAACCTCAACACGTCACTTATTGCCTCTTCATTCTGGGTCGTCAACATCTCCTTGGAAAGGATTTATGTGTCCTTTTCATCAATATTCACCAAATTAAGAAATTCTGCCTTGACCCCCATGCACCCTCCAGCCATCTTCCTCTCTCATAACCTTCACAGCCAGTTCCCTGGGAGGAGTCTCTGTCCCCATTGTATTGACTTTTTTTCTTTTTCCTATTCACTCTTCAATAACTCTACCTGACTCCTGGCCCCATTACTCCACATCCATTTTATCATGAAGGTCAATAAGGGCACTAAATGCAGAGTTCCCTTTTCCATGCCTTGAGATTTCCTGCACCAACTCCGTTTAGCCGAGTGAAGCATCCTGTCTTGGTTTCCACAGTCCTTGTCCTTCTGGTTTTCTGTCTCACAGCCCTTCCGGAGTCCTCTTCACCAGCTCTGCATCCTCCACTCTTCCAGACATTGAATGTTGGTTCTGTACACTCCTCTCTACATGCTGGCAAATGCTCTCAATTTGTCCTATATTATGTTAAATGTTTCTTCTGAGCTTTAGACTGAGCTATCCAGCTGCCGGCTCACAATATCTGTTTGGATCTTTCATGAGCTTTTATTTAAGTTGAACCATCTATCCCAGCAACAGGGGAGGCCAGGATGGGAGAATCGCTTGAGGCCAGGAATTTAAGACCTGCCTGGGCAACATAGCAAGACCCCCATCTCTAAAAAATTTGTTTTAAATTACAGGTGTGGTGATACATGCCTGTAGTTGCAGCTACTCAGGATGCTGAGATGAGAAGATCACTTGAGCCCAGGGATTTGAGGCTGTAGTGAACTATGATCCATGACTGCACTCCAGCCTGGGCAACAGAGCAAGATCCCATCTCTAAAAAAAAAAACAAAAAACACTTTAAAAATGAACCAGGCATAGTGGTTCACACCTGTAGTCCCAGCTACTTGGGAGGCTGACATGGTAAGATAGTTTGGGTCCTATGATTGTGCCACTGCTCTCCAGCCTGGGAGACAGGGTGACATAATAAACAAACTTAGCTCGTGATCTTTCTCCATACCTGGTCATCCTCCTGTGTCCTTCAGTTCAGAGAATGGCACTAATTCCATCCAGTTGCTCTTGATCAGAGGCCCGGGAGTCATTCTGAATACCACTTTCCTTATTCACTCCCGCATCCAACCAGTGATGCTACTATCTAAGTATTTCTTGGATTTTCCACTTCTTCCTATCACAGCAGCAGTGACTCTAGTCTCTAACCATAGAGGGTGTCTGTTTATTCCCTGATGTGTTGTGCGCACCCAGCGCAGTCTCCAGCATGCTGTAGGTCCTCCATGTGTGTTTCCATGAATGAGTGGTGCTGGGGGCACTGAGCCTGGAGGGGATCTAAAGTCAGGCCCCTGAGATCATGTGACCTGAGACTCTGGGAACAAGCTCAAAGAACTTTAGACCTAAAAGGGACCTTCTGATTATTTATCTTACACCCCTGTTCTTTTTCCTCTTTCCAACTTTTAGGTTGAGCGTGTATACGTGCAGATTTGTTACATGGATAAATTGCATGTCACGAGGGTTTGGTGTGCAGATTATTTCATTACCCAGGTAATAAACTTAGTACCCGATAGGTAGTTTCTCAGTCCTCACCCTCTTCCCACCCTCCACCTTCAAGTGGGCCCCTGTGTCTATTGTTCCCATCTTTGTGTCCAGGTGTACTCAGTGTTTAGCTTCCCCTTAAAAGTGAGAGCATGTGGTACTTGGTTTTCGGTTCCTGTGTTGGTTTACTTAGGATAATCGCCTCCAGCTGCATCCATGTTGCTGCAAAGGACATGATTTCATTCTTTTCTATTGTGTGGTATTCCATTGTGTGTATGTACCACATTTTCTTTATCCAGTCTACTATTGATGGGCATCTAGGTTGATTCCATGTCTTTGCTATTGTGACTAGTACTGCAATGAACATATAAATTCTTGTGCCTTTGTGGTAGAACAATCTATATTCCTTTGGATATACACTCAGTAATTGGATTGCTGGCCCACGTGGTAGCTCTAAGTTCTTTGAGAAATCTCCAAACTGCTTTGCACAGTGGCTGAACGAATCCACATTCCCACCTGCCGTGTGTAAACTTTCCCTTTCCTCCACGACGTTGATGGCATCTGTTATTTTTGGCTTTGGTTAATAGCCGTTCTGATTGGTGTGAGAGGATATCTCATTGTGGTTCTGGTTTGGATTTCTTTAATAATTAGTCACGTTGGGATTTTTCATATGCATATTGGCCATGTGTATGTCTTCAAGGAAGCCTCACTTTTTGACAGATAAGGGAACTGAGAGTCATAGAGGAGAGGTGGCTGGTCCAGAGGGACAAGCTGGCAAGTGGCTGCGTGGGTCCCAGAACTTGGGCGCCTTAGTTCCTGAGGCAGAGTGGCTGCCCTACTCTAGAGCTCTGTGGTATGTCTGTTGCGATAAATTTAGACCACAGTATACTCTCGGTCTGAAGGAGGTAGCTTCAGGCAAGACAGATTAATCATCGACTTTTTTTTTTAAGTTATAGACTAAACTAATCTGATTTCTAAAGATTCAAAACAGAAATGAAAAGCATATACTTACCCAGAAGAAGGCATCAATTTTTCTTGCTGGAATAGCTTTGCGTGGAAGGGGATTGAAATTACACGTTGATTTAGGATAACTCTTGGGATGCCAGAGCGTGAAAATCTGACACTGGGCTATTTGGAAAGGAGAACTTTGTGGAAACAGCGTAACTGAGGGATGCTCTTGGAGTTCTGGTCTCCTACTTGTTTCCTTTGCGTTGCAAAACCCTTTCATGAGAAGGTCCACTAGATGGCAGGTTTCAGCTGTGCTACAACTGTCTTCCTATCACCAGTAAATGAAGAAACATACCAAATGAGAACTGAGTGCATACAATACCTGCACACTTAAACCTATGGTCCTCTCAGCCTTTTAGGCTACGCAGTGGTCACAGTTTCAAGTTGTATTTTAAACAGTGTAGAATTCTTTTTACCAAGAAATTTTATTTTAGTTTATCTATTTTTGGAGACAGAGTCTTCTTTCTTGCCCAGCCTGGAGTGCAGTGGCATGATCTCAGCTCACTGCAACCTCTGCCTCTTGTATTCAGGCAACTCTCATGCCTCAGCCTCTCAAGTAGCTGGGATTACAAGCATGTGCCACCACGGCTGGCTAATTTTCTGTATTTTTAGTAGAGATGGGGTTTTGCCATTGTTGACCAGGCTTATCTTGAACTTCTGACCTCAAATGATCCACCCACCACCTGGGCCTCCCTAAGTGCTGGGATTACAAGCATAAGCCACCGCGCCCGGCCCAACAAACACATTTTTTAAAAAGGGAGTAGACATTTGTAAGTGTATGTACCCACACAGGGAGAAATTCATTCGTGTCCCTGTGCCCTGCTATGTCTTTCAGGAACAGTGGCCCCCTTGAACAGTGTAGTTGGTACCTGGAGGCTGATAGAAACATGCTGATGACTATTTTCAGGTACTGAAATTGATTCGGGTTTTACTTCCAGGCTCAATCCATCCCAGATCCCATAAACATCTCCTCTCTTTGAGATGGGAAACAGCAAAGGTACTGTTCCTGACAACAGTAATTATCATTGGTTGAACGTTCTGTTTCTTGACTCTTCTGCCCTGTTCCTTTCTGCCAACAGTTTTTTTTTTTTTGAGACAGAGTCTCGCTCTGCCCCCAGGCTGGAGTGCAGTGGCTGGATCTCAGCTCACTGCAAGCTCCACCTCCCGGGTTCACGCCATTCTCCTGCCTCAGCCTCCCGAGTAGCTGGGACTACAGACACCCGCCACCTCGCCCGGCTAATTTTTTTGTATTTTTGGTAGAGACAGGGTTTCACCGTGTTCGCCAGGATGGTTTCGATCTCCTGACCTCGTGATCCGCCCATCTCGGCCTCCCAAAGTGCTGGGATTACAGGCTTGAGCCACCGCGCCCGGCCTGCCAACAGTTTTTTTTATAAGCATCTACTGTGTTTATGGTCCCTGCTAGGCAGATGCTGGAGATAAGATGGGGAGCAAAATAGATATAATCTCTATATCCCATAGATCTTTTAATCTCATGGAAGACAAATAAGCAATTTTAATAAAATACTAAAATCTGTTAGCAAGTGCCTTGTTAACAGAAGTATGGTGTCAAGGAGGAGGAAACTCAAGCTCATATCTGAAAGTTGAGAGTTCCCTGGGTAAGGAAAGGTGTAGAAGAATATAAGGAAATTCCAGAGAGAAGTGTTTGAAGGAAGTACCTAGAAGTGGGAATGAGTGTAGAACTTGGAGCATGGAGGGCAGGTGGGTAAAACGGGGCGGTCAGAGGCAAGGGAGTGGGAAGGAGGTTAGGAGAAGAGATGATGATGGGAGGTGAGGCAGACCATGGAGGGCCTTGTTGACCACATAAAGAAATTTAGAGTAAAATTTAGGGCAATTATGAGTCGAGGATTTAAAGCCTTTCTAAATATGTATACACAGAAAATGCATGGCTGGGCATGGTGGCTCACACCTGTAATTCCAGCACTTTGGGAGACTGAGGCGGGTGGATCACTTGAGCTCAGGAGTTTGAGACCAGCCTGGGCAACATGGCAAGACCCCATCTCTACAAAAAAAAAAAAAAACAAAACAAAAATTAGCAGAGCATGGTGGCGTGTGCCTCTAGTCCCAGCTACCTGGGAGGCTGAGGTGGGAGGATTGCTTGAGCCTGGGAGGTGGAGGCTGCAGTGAGCTGAGATCATGCTGCTGCACTCCAGCTTGGGCAACAGAGTGAAACTCTGTCTCAGAAAGAATGAAAGGAGAGAGAGAGAGGGAGAGGGAGAGGGAGAGGAAGGAGGAGGAGGAGGAGGAGGGGGGAGACAGAAAATGCAGAGTAATATAAACCATAGTGTGAGGGTTAGCACTCCTCATTGCCTTCAGAAGAAAGACAGTGTCTTTTTCTGTGTCAATTGTCTTCATTCTTCCTCCCCATGCCACATGCCTATTCCGCTCAAACTGGGGTCTGTAGATGTGTTCTTGGACGTCATGTTTCTTTGCAATAATTTTTTAAATATTTGCTTTCATTTTGTTGATAATATTAAAACATTCGTACAAGAATATTCTGGATTATCTGAATAACCCTTGCTGGGAGATCAACATGACCCATTTCCATCTTCTCTGCACACATTTTGTTTCTTGAATCTCATCACAACACAATTCCAGGTTGTAGAGCCAGAGAATGATTGGCACCGCGCTGATTCAGGGAAGAAAAGGAGAAGAAACTGAGAATAGGTGGGTCTGGACGAAGGCTTAAACATAATCAGTGAATGCTGGTAGGAACAAGGAGATGTTGGAGATTTCAGCTATGTTGTCAGCCACATCACAGCAGTAAAAACAAGATAGGCTGATACGGTAATAAGCCCTGGTCCTGCTCCCTAGGAAATAAGAGTCCAGGCATTGTCTCTCAGGATGTTTCTCTGGTATCTGGTCGGATGTTAGCATTTTTTCAGTCAAGAACTGGGAGTTGGGAGGAGTGCGTGGGGCACAGGAGATCTCTTTGATGGCTGGCTCCTCTGAAAACAATAAACAGCTTTTAGAGAGAAGGGAGGGCATCGGGCTTTTCATTTGGCCACGGTTGGCAACAGCTTACTCCACCCACAGACAACACAAAGGGAGGGTGGGCCGATGGAGCAGAGAGTGGGCTCCCGGCCAGGCTCATTATGTCATCCAGCATCTGGAGGGAGAGTCTGGGAGACATTTTAAAAGAAAAAGAGAAAGATCTTAAGTGGTTATCAGCAGAAGAATCCCACCGTTGAGAAGGAATCTGCACAGGCTTTGGTAAATGGTACGGACAGTACTCTGGTGTTATACTGAGGAAGGTGTTTTTTTTTTTTTTTTTCAAATAATTTATATTTTTGGAAAATACACAGAACGTACAATTTACCGTATTAACTATTTTTAAGTAGACAGTTCAGTACACTTAAGTGCATTCATATCGTTATGCAGGTGTCTTTTATATTCGAACTCACTTTCCTCCAAAGCTCGTTTTATTTTCTGAGCAGAACAAATGAAGATGAGGAGGCTCTCACTTTGCCTTCGTTCTTATCTGGAGCATGGATCCAATTGGGGTCTAGTTTGCAGTGGCCAGTCAAAAGGAAACGCCACCCCCAAGCTCTAGTACTTGTCCTCAAATGGTCTTCCACCCCTGAAATGACAAATACATAACTTAACCAATGCTGAAGGTACAGCGTTCTCTTTCCAGACTCACTGGCACCAGCTCCAGGCCCTCCCGTATTTCCCCAGAGATTGGTGGGTGGAGGCAGCAGGATACAAGACTTCCCCCAGTGTACTCAGTGTTCTGACAGTGTCCAGGTTGCAGAAAAACACAGCCATGTTCCGTTCAGGACATGGGTGGGGGGCAGGTAATAATAGAACTAGGCTCATTGTGCTGTTCTCAGGATAGAATGAGGTCATGCATGTAGAGCTCTTGGCACACATAGTAAGCCATCTCAATATCGGTGAGTTATTTCTGTTCACCATACTGTACCCAAAGGAGGTAACTCATAAGAAAACAGCCAGCTTTTCACATTTTATCTTTTCTTTTTTTGAGATGAAGTGTTGCTCTGTCACCCAGGCTGGAGTGCAGTGGCACAATCTGGGCTCACTGCAACCTCCACCTCCCAGGTTCAAGCAATTCTCCTGCCTCAGGCTCCTGAGTAGCTGGGATTACAGGTGCACGCCTCCATGCCCTGCTCATTTTTGTATTTTTAGTGGAAACGGGGTTTCACCATGTTGGCCAGGCTGGTCTCAAACTCCTGACCTCAAGTGATCCACCTGCCTCAGCCTGGGAGTTTCATTTTAAGAAATGTTTTAGATGCGTGTCTCAATCTCCTACACATTTTTGTGTCCGTAGCGTTGTGGAGGGCTCACTGATGCTCATACTGATGGTCTCAAGGTTCTCTGGATCACCCATTGCTCGTCGACCTAGTCATTTGGGTGGGGAAACTGCTTCAAGCACATTCTGTAGTTTTGGGTGAAACGTCTTCTGCTAACTGCTAACTCTTATTTAAAAATAATGTGTCTTCCTACACTGAATATGTATTTAAAACAAAAAAAAAGTTTCATTCAACAATACCTTTCATTTCTTGAGCATTTCTGTTAAATCTAGGATTGATTATCCCAGGTGTGTTGCACAGCATTAAAATACAGTAAGAAAATGACAATACAGTCAGGTTAGCGCATCAAACCAAAGACACTGTAGGAGTATCACAAACTATGTTAGATGATAATTTTGGAGCATCTTGTAAGATGGAGCATTGCTGACAGTACCAGTGATTGCATGTATTTTTTGAGTGAAACTTTGCTTTAACAAATACGTGTACATGTGGATGATGTCTGGGAACCAGTGCTCAAAAGTGAACATTGGTGTGTTAGTAGCATCATTGTTGACCAAGTACTTGAACATGTAAAATAAATAAAACAGTTTTGAAAGGTATGTCAAAGGTGGGAGCAAGAAAAGAGGAATAAAGGATAGGTGTAAAATGGGAAATTGTATGTCCACTAGTCAATAATTTTGTGGAATGGCACGTTTATGAAAAAGCAAAATGAAGATGTCAGAAGTGTTCCTGCAGTGTCCGGGCCTGGCTCCCTTGGCAGCTCCATCCCACCCACACAGCTGGCTGCAGGTGGGCAGCTGCTAAGTTGCTGCCCTGGGAAGTCAGCCCAGAACCTTTTCATGTCACTTCCCATCCTGCATTCCCAATTTGTCCACTCTGTCCTGGGGCCTCAGGGGCCTGTCTTCTGCCTCGCTTGAAGCCTTCCTGCTCAAAGACTGCTTGGATTGCGTTTGGGAGTTCATCCTGATTTGCCCCTAGTCTCTGCCTTTCAGGTCACATCCTACTGTCCAAAGCACTACTCTGTCCCCATCCCACTGCCTAGAACCCAGGTGAGATCTGGTGTCTCACTTACACTGGAGCAGAGGTCAGAAAGCACCAGCTCACCCTTCCCTGTAACAGCGCTGTTCTTTGTGAACTTGACTTCATAGCTGGGAAAAGGTAGGGGGTTGGGGGCCCTGTGAGTCAACCAACATTGATAGAAGTGAATCAATGTTAAACGTGCCCTCATGTATTTATTTACCCAGGTGGCTCATGCAGTGGCGCAATACATCACATCCCCTGGTAGGCATCCTGGGGAAAGAGGCAGAGGGAGGAACTGTCCCCTACAAGAGCCAGAGGGGTGACCAGAGCGAGTGTGTTGCAGCCTTCAGTTAAGTGTTGGTCCACTGAGGAGAGAGCATGCTGAATGCATTATCGTTTGCTTAATGTGTATATAAAGACAGTCTACTAAGTCAGAATGGCGTATGAGGGGGAAAAAAAACAGAAATAGTCCCAATGACAAGCAGCTTAAGAACTAGTGAGATAAAAGACAAACGAGATATAAGGACAGAGCAACAGAAGACAGCGCGTGGTCAAGTGTGAGTGTGGAGCGGCTGACGGGAAGGAGAGAAGGCAGCCGTGAGCAGCCATTGGTGAGGCAAATGGAATCACTGAGTGAGTGATGACCTAATTGTAGGAGACTAGGCCTTGAAGATAAGATGGAGACTTGTGCAAAGCAGAGCCAGGGAGGGGCCAGGCACGACAGCTCATGCCTATCATCCCAGCACCTTGGCAGGCCGAGGCAGAAGGATCACTTGAGCCCGGGAGTTTGAGACCAGCCTGAGCAAAATAGTGAGACCCCATCTCTTAAAACAAAACCAAAAAGTTGTAGCTGGATATAGTGGTACATATCTGTGGTTCTGGCTACTTGGGAGGCTGGGGTGGGTGGTTGAGGCTGCAGTGAGCCATGGTCACACCGGTGCACTCCAGCCTAGGTGACAGAGCACGACTCTGTCTCAAATAGTAGTAATAAAGAAGAGCCGGCGGGGCACAGTGGCTCATACCTGTAATGCTACCCCTTTGGGTGGCTGAGGCTGGTGGATCACCTGAGGTTGGGAGTTCAAGACCAGCCTGGTCAATATGGTGAAACCCCGTCTCTACTAAAAATACAAAAAATAGCTGGGTGTGGTGGCAGGTACCTGTAGTCCTAGCTACTCGGGAGGCGGAGGTTGCAGTGAGCTGAGATCGCACCACTGCACTCCAACCTGGGTGACAGAGTGAGACTCCACCTCAAAAAAAAAAAAAAAAAATTACCTAGGTGTGGTGGCATGCACCTGTAATCCCAGCTACTCAGGAGGCTGAGGCAGGAGAATCGCTTGAACCTGGGAGGTGGAGGTTGCAGTGAGCTGAGATCACGCCACTGCACTCCAGCCTGGGTGACAGAGGGAGAGACTGTACAAAAAAAAAAAAAAAATAACAGCCAAAGAGAACAGCATCAAACCTTCCGGAGATTGTGATTTGCAGCCAGCTTGGAGAACCACTGATGTGGCTTGGATCCTACATTTTACAAGGTGACTAGATTAAAGCCACAGAGGGGTAAGAGACTTCCTCAATGTTACACAGCTTTTAGTAAAGTCAACTCAAAGCAAGCCATATTCCCAACATCTCTGTAGTCTCTACACCAAGAAAACAGTTTGTTTATTTAGGTTTCTGATGTTATTCGGAAGATGTACCATCAGTGTGGCGTTACTATGAGCGATCACCTTAAAAATGTTGGCAGGAGGGAGATTTGGTGGATTTTCCTGCAGTGAAATCATTGTGCTGGGGGCGAATGGGTCCAGGCCCCACGGCTGTTGCATTCACTATTCTGACTTGGCCATAATGCACTCACTGTGCCTGCATGCCTGTCCATTGGTAATTCACAGCTTGTTCTCCTAGCAAGGGTGGCGGAGGCTTGCTCCATTGTCCTCTGTCCTCACTCATCTTCCAGGGCCTATTCTTCCCGAATACGTGGCTGTGAGCATTCAGCTAAGCAGAGCTAGGGCATCTTTTTTCATGTTACCCACAGAGAAATGCTGATGAGCTTCTGCTACATGGTAAGATTAGAATTGCCAGATTTATAGTAAGGGTTGGGCATCCCTAATCCAAAAATCCAGAATCCAAAATGCTACAAAATCTGAAACTTTTTGAGCACTATGGCATTCAAAGGAAATGCTCATTGGAGCATTTCAGATTTCAGATTTTCAAATTAGGGATGCTTAACTAGTAAGCAGGATGCACATACTCCAAAATCTGAAAAAACTCTGAAATCCAAACCCCTCTGGTTCCAAGCATTTTGGATAAGGGATTCGCAACCTGTAATGTGAGTCACCCGTATGCATGGGAATCATATGGTCACAAAGTTTCAAAGATGACCTTGTTGTCAGAATTACAAGAGAAGGGCCAGGCACGGTGGCTCACGCCTGTAATCTGAGCACTGTGGGAGGCCGAGGTGGCAGGATCCTTTGAGATCGGGAATTCAAGACCAGCCTGGACAATATGGTGAAACCCCGTCACTACTAAACACACCAAAATTAGCCGGGCGTGGTGGTGCATGCCTGTAGTCCCAGCTACTTAGGAGGGGCTGAGGCAGGCGAGTCCCTTGAACCCAGGAGGCAGAAGTTTCAGTGAGCCAAGATCACGCCACCGCACTCCAGCCTGAGGGACAGTGAGACTCTGTCTCAAAGAAAATTACACAAGCAGGATGATTTCATTGTTATTTCTATGCGTTTCTCTACATGGTGAGTGCCTATCTGGAAAGTTATCATCTGCGAATTTCCTCCAAGTCAGCATTTCATTAGGATTTACTTATGTATTTTAAACAATCAACTCATGTTTCTTTTCCGGTGCTCAGTGGGAAGCATGCCAGACTCTCTTTTCTCAGGAGTCCGTAGGGATTTCATTCCCAGCTCTGCCTCTAGCTGCCTTTGTAATGTTGGATGAGTCACTTCATCTCTGTAAAGTGAGATATCCAACCAGATGATCTTTAAGGTCCTTCCCAGTTCCGAAGTTACTCTTGGCACTTGTACTTCACTGACATTGGATAAAAAGGGGGCAAAAAGTAAGGACTCTTAGATAAGTAATTCAGCCTGCTTTCACTCACTGAATCCTGTTGTGTTCTGTACGCTGTCACCTTAAATTGTAGTTCAAGGTCACACAGCCAGTAAGTGGTGGAGGCAGGATTTGAACCAAGGAAAGCCGACTCCTGAGTGCATGCTCTTAACCGCTGTTTTATAAAGGCCACTGGACATGGTTGGCCTCCTTGGGAATAGCACCCTGAAGAGTAAGCATGTTGTGGTCAGATAGAAGAAGAGAGCCCTTCAGAGGGAAAGAGATGGCTGGAGGGCTCAGAGGTGGAAATGAGCCGATGTGTCTGGGTTTGGTGAGGAGCTAGATAGCTCAAGACACAAGGTTACTCGGCTTAAGGACTGGGAGAGCAAAGGAGCTGGAATACCAGCAGAGGTGGTTACGTGCAATTCTGTGTGCAGTGGGAGAAGCTGATATTTAGAACTGGAGGTAATGATACAATGGTTTCCAGGAAAGTATATCTGATACTTGATGAAAGGCATCTGAGGGGCATGGAGGAGACATTTCTCCAGAAAGATTGATTTTTCAGCGGACAGAGTAGACATGAGAGAGTCAGTGGTGATAGCAGCCTGGGTCACAGGTGGAGTTGCAGCTCTGTGAAAAGAACTAGAGATGCCGAGAGTGGGAACCAAGACAGAAGGAAGGCTTGGTAAGATCCGGGAGCCTGGGTTAAACTCCGGGGAGGTGGCACAGCCTTGGCAGGTCCACACAAGCAGGGGAGCAGAATGGTTAAGGAAGAGCCATGCTGCACTGCAAATGATGTGTTATATTCCAATCGACAGTGTTTCCCTTAATCAGAACAAACTAATACACAGTAGTTTTAGGCCTCTAAAGGAATTCCTTGTGGCTCTGCCTGTTGGAAATACACATTTTAAAAAGGCAACACGTTGCAAAGGTAACCTCCAGGTATTTAAATACACACGAGCCATTGTGCTTACGCATTTATGCAGCATCTGTTTTGCACTTTATAAGTAGTTTTACTTGTTTTGCTTTTACTATAGTTTTTCTTTTCTTTTCCCTCTTCCCTCTCCTCTCTCTTCTTTTTCTGAGACAGGGTCTCGCTCTGTCACCCAGGCTGGAGTGTGGTGGCATGATATCGGCTCACTACAACCTCTGCCTCCCCAATTCAAGCGATACCACTGCCTCAGCCTTCTGACTAGCTGGGATTACAAGCACCTGCCACCACACCCGGGTAATTTTTGTATTTTTAGTAGATACATGGTTTCACCATATTGGCCAGGTTGGTCTTGAACTCCTGACCTCAGGTAATCCACCTACCTTGGTCTCTCAGAGAGCTGAGATTACAGATGTGAGCCACTGTGCCCGGCCCAGTTTTTCTTTTCTTATTATAAAATAACACATACTCATTTGATTTAGAAACTTAAAAACTACATATAAGCAAAAAGAAGAAAGATCACTGAAAATCCCAAGATACTTGATTAACACAGTAGTGTTGAATCTTTTAGTTTTATTTTTAGTGAAGAAAAGGTATCAAAATATACAAACTCTTTTTTTTTTTTTTTTTTTTTTTTAAAGACAGAGTCTCACTCTGTTGCCCAGACTGGAATGCAGTGGCGTGATCTCTGCTCACTGCAAGCTCCGCCTCCTGGGTTCATGCCATTCTCCTGTCCCGAGTAGCTGGGACTACAGGCGCCCACCACCATGCCTGGCTAACTTTTTTTTTGTATTTTTTTTAGTAGAGATGGGATTTCACCGTGTTAACCAGGATGGTCTCAATCTCCTGACCTCATGATCCACCTACTTCAGCCTGCCAAAGTGCCGGGGTTACAGGCGTGAGCCCCCATGCCCGGCCACAAACTCTTTAATGACTAACTTTCTCCCCAGTCTATTGTGAATATTTTTTATGAGTAAAAAAGGTATCAAAATATACAAACTCTTTTATGATTAACTTTTTCCCTAATCTATTGTGACTATTTTTATGTGTAAAATTATCAAAATATTCAAACTCTTTCATGATTAACTTTTTGCGTAATCTACCATGAATATTTTTTGTGAGTTATGGCTGTGATACTGTAGTAGGTTTAGCTAAATCTCTTGGGTCTCTCCATCTCTTAGATCATGCCCCATTTTTTATGATCACTGTCATTGCTGCCGTTAACATCTAGGTAGCAATGATCTGTTCCTCTGGGTGGATTTGTTGGGCCTGTTTTAAGGTCTTTATTCCAGGTGATTTGAGGGGATTTTCCGTTGGGCGGATTGCTGGTGTGTCAGCTGTGGTTATGTTTTATGGTGTCAAAGGAATATCCACTTCTCATCTTCTCAGAGTCCAGGGAATATCTGAAGGAGGCAGAGGAGCTTTGCCTTTGTAAGTGACCTGGATGTGCTGGACAGAGGGTCAAAAAGAATGATGACCCCAGCAGGTGGCAGAGGAGAAATGAAAAGGGAAGGGGGACTTTGCAGCGTGGCAAGCAGAATCCAGGCAGTGCCAAGGAAAGGCCCTGCAGGGGTGAGAGTGACGCTGGCAGGGCTGGAGGGACATTGCGTGTGCAATCTCCTGTGAAGTGCTGGAGAAGTGCTTAGGCTGACTTCTTTTTCAATAATCTAGAGGAGGCTAGGCACAGTGGCTCATGCCTGTAATACCAGCACTTTGGGAGGCCGAGGCAGGTGGCTTGCTTGAGCCCAGGAGTTAGAGACCAGCCTGGGCAACGTAGGGAGCCCCTGTCTCTACAGAAACATGCAAAATTAGCCAGGCATGGTAGTGTGCGCCTGTAATCCAAGCTACTCGGAAGGCTGAGGTGGGAGGATGGCTTGAACCCCACGGAGGTTGTACTACTGCACTCCAGCGTGGTACCAGAGTGAGACCGCCTCTTAGAAAAGAAAAGCTACCTTAAAAGTAATAATAAAATAGGGGCTGGGCGCGGTGGCTCAAGCCTGTAATCCCAGCACTTTGGGAGGCCGAGATGGGCGGATCACGAGGTCAGGAGATCGAGACCATCCTGGCTAACATGGTGAAACCCCGTCTCTACTAAAAAAAATACAAAAAAAAAACTAGCCAGGCGAGGTGGCGGGCGCCTGTAGTCCCAGCTACTCGGGAGGTTGAGGCAGGAGAATGGCGTAAACCCGGGAGGCGGAGCTTGCAGTGAGCTGAGATCCAGCCACTGCAGTCCAGCCCGGGCGACAGAGCGAGACTCCGTCTCAAAAAAAAAAAATAATAATAATAATAATAATAATAATAATAATACAGAGGAATCTGGCATAAGTCATTGTGGTAGAGAGACCTGAGCCACGTTTCACAATGTAACCGGTTGTTGAGATGGACATATTGTATCACATTGCAAGGATTTTGAATAGTTCCTTGGACAGTAGGCACACATGGAGATAGATGATGGATAGATGGTAGATGGACATCAGACAGATTGACAGATGATAGATTGATAGATGATAGATCAGTAGATGATAGGCTGATACATGATAGATTGATTGATAATAGATAGATTGATAGATGATAGAGGGATAGCTCTATTCCAGCCTAATTTCTGATACAGGGGCTTCATGAGGATCAAATAAGTCAAAATGGGTAAAGGGCTTACAGCATTGCTTAGCACATGTTAAACACTGCTTAAGTTTCAGTTATTATTATTAGTTTCATCATTGCCGTCTTGTGGGATTGAGAAAAAGCAGTGTCTCTTGGGTATCGCCAGTTATGAAGTAGATGCTTAATAACTGATGGGTGTCCCGTTCTTGTTTCCTTTAATTAATTACCAGATGGTTTAGTGTTGACTGTATTCACGCTGAAGTCCTTTAGATTGAATATTTGTTTCCCTGAGATCGTCATGCATATTTCTTCTTTCTTTTTTAAAGAGACATAAACAGTGACAGTTTCAATATGTTTTACCCAGCTGTCTGTTTCCCAGGATCTGTACTCTGTTCATATGGCACATTTCCTGCATATCATGCAGCCATTCTTCTCTGACACATTCTGAGACGGAGACTTAGAGGAAACACAGGCCCTATGTAAACATTTGAAACACAGACAAGCAAATACCGATGAGTCTTTATCGCTCTTGATTCTTGGCACAGTTCCTTGAGTGTGGTAGAGGCCTAACAATTTTTCAAATGAATGTAGAATAAGGAGAATATTTATTTTGTACTTTGTGAACTTGTTTAGAGACAAGGTCTCCCTCTGTTGCCCAGGCTGGAGTGCAGTAGCACAGTCCTAGCACACGGCAGCCTCCAGCTCCCAGGCTCACGTGATCCTCCCACCTCAGCCTCCCAAGTAGCTGGGACTACAGGCAGGCATCATGACATCCAGCTAATTTTAAAATTTTTGTAGAGATGGGCGTCTCTCTGTTTCCAACAAAGGCAGCACAGAGTGTCCAAAGCAGAAAATCTTTGTGTAGCTCGCCGAGGCGCCCTGGGAAAGTTGTGTAAACTAAGCTTCAAATTTTTCTCTGGTGGCTCCAACACTTCCTGTGTAGCCTTGGGAAAGTTACTTAACCTCTCCAGCCTGTTTGTTCACCTGCCACGTGGGGTTAATAATAGCACCTGTCACTCAGGGCTTCCTGAGGATCATATAAGTCAAAATGGGTAAAGGGCTTACAGCATTGCTTAGCACATGTTAAACACTGCTTAAGTTTCAGTTATTATTATTAGTTTCATCATTGCCATCTCATGGGATTGAGAAAAAGTCGTGTCTCTTGGGTATCGCCAGTTATGAAGTAGATGCTTAATAACTGATGGGTGTCCCATTCTTGTTTCTTTAAATTAATTACCGGATGGTTTAGTGTTGACTTAACAGAAAACAGTGTACTATTTCTACTATGGGATTTAAAATTCTGAGCACAATTAACTGGATCTCTCATGTTTTTGTTTGTGATGTGGGAGTGTGTGTGTGTGCACGGCTATATTTAGCAGATTTTATAAGCTGTTTAGAGGCCCCATCACTCTGTCAAAATTGCTTCATTTCATTTCTGTGGGATGAAAATCCATGCCCTCTTCATTTATAAGTGTTTGGAACCTGAGACTGTGTGACACTGGATTAGATGCTCTGCCACTCAATAGCCGAGTAACTTGGACAAGTTGCTTCTCTATGTTTCGGTGCCCTCATCAGTAAAAGGGGAAAAATAGTACCTCCAAGTTACTGTGGCTGTGAGAACCAGGGGGACCACAATGACAGTTTCTAAAATGTATTGAGTCTGGGTGTGGCAGCTCATGCCTGTAATCCCAGCACTTTGGGAGGCTGTGGTGGGAGATTGCTTGAGGCCAGGAATTTAAGACTAGCCTGGGCAACACAGCAAGACCCTGTCTCTACAAAAAATTCTAAAAAATTAGCCGGATGTGGTGGCACATGCCTGTAGTCCCAGCTACTCAGGAGGCCAAGGTAGGAGGATCCCTTAAGCCCAGGAGTTTGAGGCTGTAGTGAGCTATGATTGCACCACTGTACTCAAAGCCTGGGCAACAGAGCAAGACCCTATCTCAAGTAAATAAATAAATAAGTAAATAAGAAAGAAGGAGGGAGGGAGGGAGGGAGGAAGAAAGGAAGAAAGGAAAAGAAAAGAAAAGAAAGATAGATAGATAGATAGATGTATTGAGCACTTCTCTGTGGCAGGTGCTGTTCTAAGTCCTGAACTTCTTTACAGAGCTCGGCAGCATGCCTGCACTTAATAAGCATTAGATCTCATTGTTATTACTGCAAGTCTGAAGAGTAGGTGAAGCCAGATTATGGAAGACAAGCTGTAGCTAAGGACTCTGAAGGTCATGGTGGAGCCAGGATTTGAATCTGGCCAGTAAGGTTCCAAAGTCCATGATTCTATTTTATTATTGTGATTATTTTTTATTTATTTATTTTTGAGATGGAGCCTTGCTCTGTCACCAGGCCGGAGCGCAGAGGCACAATCTCAGCTCATGGCAACCTCCGCCTCCCAGGTTCAAGTGATTGTCCTGCCTCAGCCTCCCCAGTAGCTGTGACTATAGGCATGCACCACTGCGCCCAGCTAATTTTTGTATTTTCAGGGGTTTCACCATGTTGGCCAGGATGGTCTCGATCTCTTGACCTCATGATCCAGCCACCTTGGCCTCCCAACGTGCTGGGATTACAGGCATGAGCCACCGCACCCGGCCCAAGTCCATGATTGTATGCCTTTGACCATGGTCTTCAGCCAACTTGTGGTCCAGAAAACATCTCTTTGTTCTGCACAAACCTGCCTTTTTTTCTTCTCTCTGGAGATCTCCTTCCCTCGGAATGTGTGCCCTTGATTTGTGCATGTTGACATCCTTCCTTTCTACCAAGACCCTTTAGGCCTAGAGGGTCTTGCTGGTTACTCTCCTCGGAGTTCTCATGACATGTTGTATAGGAGAACTCAAGAGCAGGGACCTCTCTAGACATCATTGCATCCCTCCTGTCCTCTCTAGGACCTCCCATTTATTTTGTACTCATTAAGTATGTGTGGGTATAAGACCAATGAATCATTATCTTGTAACGCAGGGCTCACCCTCTGCCCTTGGCTTGCAGAGTCTTGGCAGGGGCGGACAGGTACTGAACCCCACTTCTATTACCTGGCCACTGCCCCAGGTAAGATGCACCGGTCCCTATATCTGAGGGCCGTCAGCTCCCTCCTCTACACCATCTCATGACTTAGACCACCCCCAGGAGAGAGCAGCCTGGGCTAAATGCAGGAAGCTTCAGGCCTCCACTGATGAGAGCAAGACTCTGTGTGTGTCAAGGCCGGGAGAGCGTGTTAGAAGACATGCACACACGTATACATACACAGGGTCTTAAAATTTGAACACATTCACTTTGAAACATGGACTTGGCCATCACTGAGATCTCTGTGGGTCAGGGCTAGAACTCCTAGTTTGGAAAGAAAAGGCCAGAGGCAAGCTGATGTGTTGGCGTGTTCAGAGCTGCTTCCTGTTAATCTGAATTCTGCTGCTTCTCTTAGAACACCTTTTCCTGGCACTTGGTCATGGCACCTTCTTTTTGCTCCACTTAAACTCCCCGTTCTCCACTTCCTCCATCCCTGGAGGTGGTGTTCAGTGGTTACACAGAAAGGAAGGGTCTTTGATGAAGCGTCTCTTTACAGTGGTTCTGAAGGGCTCAAGGAATCCTTGTCTCTCTTTCATGACGTGGTCTCAGCCTCCAGAGGCCTTCGGTCACAAGGTCCAAGCCCTTGCATAGCCTGCTGCCTGGACGATGAGATACCACTGGTAGAAATGGACATTCTAAATCCAGGCATTTAAACTGTAATCCTACTAAATAATTTGTTTCCTGTTTTATATTGTTTGCTTAGAAGAGGGGGTGGAAAAATGCAGAACTGTTTTCCAGTGCATTTCCTTCCTTCCACCCCCAAACCTACTAAAGATACAGCATGCAGATTGCACGCTGGTGGTAGGGTTATTCCCAAGTGTTAATTTTTTACGTGCCTAATTACTTTCCCAGTAGGAATGGCATCTAATACTTTCTAACACTACAATGCTAGCAAATGCTGGGCCCAGAGAAGATGCGCGGTGAATTTATTGATTGCCTGCTGATTTTGTACCCTGATTCTGAGCTCTACAGGAATGTGGCCAGATACTGTCTACATGGGGAGACTTCCGCCTCCATTTTCCCTTCCCTTTTCTATTTTTTTAATGTGCTGAAATCCAGCTTCATCCTTAAAACTAAAACTAGCATTGATTTTTTAAACTTATTTATTTATTTACTTATTATTTTTTTAAGACAGGGTTTTGCTCTGTCGTTTAGGCTGGAGTACAGTGGTGGGATCATAGCTCACTGCAGCCTCAACCTCTTGGACTCAAGAGATCCTCCCACATCAGCCTCCTGAGTAGCTAGGAGTACATGCACACTACCATGCCTGGCTAATGTTTAATTTTTTGTAGATACGGGGTTTTACTATGTTGCCCAGGCTGGTTGTGAACTCCTGAGCTCAAACGACCCTCCTACCTCAGCCTCCCAAAGTATTGGGATTATAGGCATGAACCACGGCACCTGACCCTTTTTTTTTTTTTTTTTTTTTTTTTGCTATGCTAACTATCCCCAGTGCTGCATGTGTACTATTTGTCATGGCTATAGTGATATTCATGATTACTACTACTCATCTGTAATTAAGATATAATTGGGATAATACAGTGAACCAGGCATTGCATGAAGGGCTTTATATGTATTTTCTTATCTAATGAGTGGCATTCAGAACATACTTAATTGCTCACAAGTGGTTCACAAGCTGTGGGTTTCAGGGAAGCCATTTCTGCTGTCTCAGACTCAGTTTCCCCCTCTGCAAAATAGGGAGCTGGATGCCTGCCTCTCCAGGTTCTTTCCTTTTTCATCACTGGTTTAACTCAATTCACTTGTGTTTAGGGAGTCCTTACTGTGTACTCGGCACAGATTTGTTGCTTAGAGAATATAAAACAAATACAGTTCACTCCCTGCGTCAAAACTTGTACCATCTAGTGTAATGACAGGAAGCCAGGGGTATCCGAGGGGTAGAGAACAAGGAAGTCAATTATGTCAGGCAAAAGTGGGGAGATTCCTGAGAGTTGCTTCTAATTAGAAGCTTCCTGAAGGAGGAGAGATTTCCGTTCAGGGTAAAGGAGGCAGTTGATGGCGTGGGAGTACAGAAGCACCTCTTGGCAGAACTGGTGGACAAAACAAGCTATGCAGCAGTGAACCAGAACAGGGCTGCGTTCAGGACCAACTCACCTGACATTTTGCCCTATGCTAAATGTAAACTGGTTACCGTATCGATACCGCTGCAGATAAACTGGAGAATCTCAACCACATCATAAAAGTATGTGGATCTCAGAAGAGTGAAGCATTTGGATATTTGAGATGAGTCCCCATTTTAAAACTGCTTATTTTGGTGCCCCCATATGCTGAGTCTCTCAGCCTCAGGGCAACCTCCAGTGTGAGGATGATAAATCTGATACATCTGGATTTCTGCCACAATATAATAGAATTAATTACCATTGACATTGACTAATGCTTGTGTTTAATAATAAATATATATGCCCCTCTTCATTTCAGAAAGAAACTGAAGGGGGTTGCAAATATATTTGCGATGCAACAAGATACAAAATACAAGAGATTAAGGAAGATAAATAAAAGAAGAAATAATAGAGTAAGGTCAGAGGAAAAGTCCAAATGCCCAAAGGCTTTAAATACTTTATTAGAAGTGGGCTGCATGCATACTTTGGGCTCAGGATCTTATCAGCCAATGCATTTTTTTCCTAAAAGAAAGTTTTTGGTTTTAACATGGTAATGTAGCGTATCTAAGATTCCAAGAGTTAATGTGGAGACTTACCTTTATTGATAAAAGGGATTTTGGGTATTGGATAATGCTGTGTGCTTTCATGCATGTTGACTGCTTAGAAACGAATTCATGAGACACAGACTGAAAGCAAAACACCAGCCCAAGGCTTTCTGGCTGAGCTTCTGAGGCTGCGTAGCTATTGCACCCAGGATTTTACTTAAGGAAACTGCAGGTCTGAGGACAATTGTGTTCTCCAAGAAGAGGAATTCTCTTTGACGTTTATTATTTCCTTTGAGGAGAGGCTTTTTTCTCTGCTTCCCCCACACACCCATTTATTAGAAACATACTCTTTATTTTTTAGAGACAGGGTCTTACTCTGTCACCCAGGCTGGATGGAGTGCAGTGGTATGATCATGACTCGCTGGAATCTGAAATTCTGGTGCTCAAGCCATCTTCCTGCCTTAGCATACCAAGTGGCTAGGACTACAGAAGTCAGCCATCATGCCAGGCTCATTGTTTAATTTTTGTAAAAATGGGGTCTTGCGATGTTGCCCAGGTTCGTTTCAAAATCCTGGCCTCAAGTTATCCTTCCATCTTGGCCGTGAACCACTGCCAAACACATTCTTTTTTTTTTTTTTTTTTGGGGTGACACATTGGTTTATTAAAATATGTAGCAATGTATGGTGAAAATAATATTCATATTTTCTTAAAACAGAATATTGCAGTTTTTAGTGATAGATTTTGTTTTTTAGGGTGGTTTTAGGTTTCAGAGAAATGGAGAAAAAGATACAGGGTGCCCATTTACCTCCTCCCCTCCTGCACACAGTTTTCCCATTATTAATTTCTTACATTAATGTGGTACATTATTGACAACTGATGTACCAATATTGATATGTCATCATTAGCTAGTCCATAGTTTAAGTTAGGGTTCACATCTTGTATTGCTTATTCTTTGAGTTTTGACAAGTGTATAATATTGCATTTTCATGATTAACATTTCTATGTATTTTATCACTGCGTAAAATCTGAAAAAAATCCAGATTTAGTAAAATCCAGAAATATGGTTATGAATAAAATTTTTTGAATTGTTGCAAAAATTTACCTCATTGTATTATATTGAAAAGCCAAACAATCCATCATGTTGCTCAAATTGTTATAGAATGAACTTTAAAACGGAAAAATGTCATTTTTTTCCTGATTTCTTTTGTTTTTCAGTTTTTATTATTATTACTATTTTTTATTATTATACTTTAAGTTCTAGGGGTGTTTGACAAGCCAAACACATTCTTTATGACATTGGAGAAAGATTGGGGCAAGTCTGCCCAGAGAACAGTGGAGCCAAGTGTGACAGCTGGAGGGCCTCAGCACAGGTCTGACCTCCTTTGAGTTCATGTCTCTTTTATTCCTAGTGTCAAGCAGAATGAGCGCTACAGCCAGTTGACTCTGGTCAACTCCACCTCGGCGGACACGGGTGAATTCAGCTGCTGGGGGCAGCTCTGCAGCGGCTACATCTGCAGGAAGGACGAGGCCAAAACGGGCTCCACCTACATCTTTTTTACAGGTAAAATACTTGGTGCATTCATGGAACTCTTCAAACTTCTGGACTTGGCTGAGAGCTGAAGGCTTCCCTACTGCATGCTGAATAGCAAATAATGACAACCAGAGCACTTCTTGTTTGCCAGGCTCTGGGCTAAATGCTTTACATCAGTTATTTCACGTAAGTCTTACTATAGTCCTTCAGAGCAAATACTAATATTATTTCTTTCTTTTTTTTTTTTTTTTTCCAGATGGGAAAGTTGAGGTTTAGAGTGATTAAATAAGTCCTTAAGGTCACACAGCAAGTAAGTGGTGGTAACAGGATTTCAACACAAACGGTTTGGTTCCAGGGTCTGTCCCTGCACTCGCCAATACAGTGACCACTAGACACGTGTGGCTACTTAAATTTAAATGAAAATTAATCAAAATGAAATAAAATTAAAAACAATTTCTCAGTGCACTTGCCAGGTTTCAAGTGCTCAACTGTGGCACGTAGCTAATGGCTATTGTACTAGACAGCACAGAGAAAACATTCCCTTTATCACAGAAAGTTCTGTGGGACAGTGCTGCTGTTGACTTTCATCACTGTGTTCTCAGAACCTCTGACCATCTCCTTTCTGGAAACTCCATAGGATGCTTTGCTAAAGACCTCCTCCCATTTGTCATTTATTTTATTTTATTTTTTGATTTTTCTGTAGAAATGAGGTCTCACCGTGTTGCCCAGGCTGGTCTCAAACTCCTGAGCTCAAGCTATCCTCCTGCTTTGGTCTCCCAAAGTGCTGTAGTTACAGGCATGAGCCACAGTGCTCAGCCCCATTTGTTCTTGGGAGTACTATGAGCTGGGATTTCGGAGGCAAGATTCCCACAGGTTGTGGCTCTTGTGTCTCCAGTCCCTAAGCCTCATTGGACTGCCTGAAAATGTTCAGGTCAGAGTGGAGAACTCTTCTCTGCAGTGCAAAGTATGTTTCTGGAAGGTGGAGCTTGCATTTGAGAAACAGGTGTGCAGAATAACTGCTCAGCCTCTTTCTTCTGTAATGTTCTCTAAGTTCTGAAGTTTAGGGGATGAAGTTCTCCAACAAGGTTCAGAGGTCAATAACAGCTTTCAGGAATCTTACAAATCCACCCCAGTCCTATTGTTGTCCAAGACACTTCAGGTGAAACCAGAATCCTTTCTTAGTGCCTGGCCAGGGACTTTCATGAGATTTCTCTACGCCCTGAATCCACGTACCTTTCAGACCTAGACCTAAATAGACCTAGACGTAGACATAGACCTGTGACCCAAATGATGTTATGACCTGACCAGTAAAGAATGTTTTAGTACAATCTTACGTGTTTGTCTTTTCCTGCCCAAATAACTCCCTTCTGGCAAGAAGATGTATTAGTAGGGTGTGCTGCCGTTCTGGAAGCACATGTGTCTCATTTTGAAGGAGACTTTTTACTCCTTAGTTCAGCTAGATCCGAGTTCTTGTCTCATGCCAGGAAAACTTAGGCACACAGACACTTAAAAGAGTGAGTGGAGTAGAATTTAATATGCGAAAGCTCTCAGCAAAAAGAGGGGTCCTGAAAGCAGGTTGCCGGTTGCCCTCTACACGGTTGAATACAAGGGCTTCTGTGTTCCCCTGGTAGGACTGGGTTCCCTGTTTGTAAAAGGCATGAATTCCTGGCGGCTCCACCCCATCCTTTCAGTGCACATGCAGGTCTTTAATCTGAGTCACTCCACATTGATTTATTTTCCTTACTGCACGTGTGTTAAGGGATGGAATTTTTCACTAGGGGCATGTTTAGGCAAGACTCCTGAGCACAATGACCTTGGTAGGTCAGAGGTTCTCTAAGGACCCTCCCATATCTGCTTAGGAGAGTTCTCTGCCTCCTGCCTCTATCAATTTCATTTCCACAACATCCCTGGGAAATAAGCAAAAGCTATTTTATTGTCTCCAAAATTCCAGAAGTGCTAATGCTCATGCTGAGCCTCAATGTTCTAGGACTTGTAGTGGCACAATAAGGAGTGAAACCTATTTTTCTGACCCAGGATCCAGTGTTTTTGCTGCCTTGAACCTTTTCTAGGACAAGGTGAAGGATGGACTGATAGCCAGATTCTAGCTAGCATAACTTGTTGTCAGGACTATTGCTAATAGTTGTTCATAGGCACTCTCTTTGGATCTTCATTTTGGAACTCGCTACACAAGACTGTGTGTCCTTTGTATTATACCATGCTGTGAAGCAACCGTGGAAAAGGCAACTAATTAGGATGAATAAAAGTCTGTTATTCCAGACAACGACTGATTCCACATTTCAAGTTGCAGAAGGAAGATTCTTTGCCATAATTAGTACTGTTGTGTCATCCCAAAGTATCAGTTGAGGTTTTGAACTGAAGGCTTAGCTTGGGCATAATGTTCTATTAATGTTATGGGGTCTTGGCCAGCCATGGTGGCTCACACCTGTAATCCCAGCACTTTGGGAGGCCGAGGTGGGTGGATCACTTGAGGTCAGGAGTTCGAGACCAGCCTGGTCAACATGGAGAAATCCCATCTCTACAAAAATACAAAAATTAGCTGGGCGTGGTAGCGCACACCTGTAGTCCCAGCTACTCAGGAAGCTGAGGCAGGAGAATCACCTGAATGTGGTAGGCGGTGGTTGCAGTGAGCCAAGATTGTGCTACTATACTTCTAACATGGATGACAGAGCAAGACTTTGTCTGAAAAAAAACAATTATGAAAAAAATTATGGGCTCACCTTGAGTTTTGGAGGCAGATTCTTTTTTTTTTTTTTTTTTAATTTACTGAACTACTTTTGGGAACCAAAGAAAGGCTAAAATATATTTATTCCAACTATCAAGAAACTTTGATCAAAAAGGGAGGTGACCTAATGAGTTTTTTTTCTTATTGCTCTTTTTCTTTTTTCTTACTTCTCAATACTAAGGTAGGAGTCCAGTTGGATTTTCACTGTAGGGTTTATCAATTTGTCTTTTCAAGCATGGGTGGGTTTGAAAAATCAAGATGGGCAGTTACAGAAGCTGAGGTTCCCACTGCTGGCTCAGGGTTCTTTCAGGACATATGTTTCCTGGCTACCCATGTGGAGAAATGTCTGTCATTCATTATGTTTGTATGTTTCCTAGAGTTTGATTGAAAACACTGAAGCTTCTTTTGGGGGACTGACTGTTGTTAGTGTGCAATCTGTGATAAACAATTGCCATATATATTTCCTCTTTCATCTTTATCCAGGAGGCTCTTGGAAGGTTTTTCTCGCTTCTCTCTCACTTTTTATTGGAGTATAACATATGTAAAGAAGAACATTTAAATTCTCAGTGTACAGCTCAATAAATTATCCTCAACCAAACAGGCACCTGTAACTCCCACCCAGGTCAAGGATGAGAACATTACCAGCAGCAAGGCTTTCTCATAGTGAAAGGCTGGGGCTCTCATTTTTATATGTAGGAAAACCACATTAATAAGTACTTTCCTGGCTGAGCACAGTGGCTCATGTTTGTAATCCCCCAGCACTTTGGGAAGCTGAGGGAGATGGATCACTTGAGGTCAGGAGTTCAAGACCAGCTTGATCCACATGGTGAAACCCTATCTC
>NW_012114488.1:1330190-1338393 GCF_000951035.1 Colobus angolensis palliatus | reverse complement strand
GAAACCCTATCTCGACTGAAAACACAAAAATTAGCTGGGTATGGTGGCACTCGCCTGTAGTTTCAGCTACTCAGGAGGCTGAGGCATAAGAATCGCTTATACCCAGGAGGCAGTGAGCCAAAGTTGCAGTGAGCCGAGATTGCACCACTACACTCCAGCCTGGGTGATGGAGTGAGACTGTCTCAAAAAAAAGACTCTTCTAAATATTGAATTTGCTATAATTTGGATTTAGTGTATAGCTTGTTACTTCACTTTTTTTTGTGTATGTGAGACTCTGTCTTGGCTCACTGCAACCTCCAACTCTCCTGGTTCAAGCGATACTCCTGCCTCAGCCTCCCAAGTAACTGGGATTACAGGCACATGCCACCACGCCCAGCTAATTTTTCTATTTTTAGTAGAGATGGAGTTTCACCATGTTGTCCAGGAGGGTCTTAATCTCCTGACCTCATGATCCGCCCACCTCAGCCTCCCAAAGTGCTGGGATTACAAGTGTGAGCCACCATGCATGGCCAACTTTTTTTTTTTTAATGTAAAGTCCCATGTGCTTAGTTTTCTTTAAGTACATTTGTCATCTAGATTAGTGAACATAAATACATTTGCAGGGGACATGTAATCTATAATTATTAAAATTAACTTCAACATTTTTGGTTGTTGATAGAAGCTACAAATTGCAAATATATTTTTTAAAGCAACTAGTGTGGTCACTTATTTCAAAGTATGTATTATAGTATAAGAAGTAAGGCTGGGCACATTGGCTCACCCCTGTAATCTCAGCACTTTGGGAGGCCAAGGCAGGAGGATTACTTGAGTCCAGCAATTTGAGACCAGCCTGGGCAACATAGTGAGACCCTGACTCTACAAAAACTAAACAATAAAAAATTAGGCATGGTGGCACGTGCCTGTAGTCCCAGCTACTCAAGAGGCTGAGATGGGAGGATCACTTGAGCCCTGGATGTTGAAACTGCAGTAAGTCATGATCGTGCCATTGCACTCCAGCCTGGGCAACAGAGTGAGACCCTGTCTCAAAAAAAAAAAAAAAAAAAAAAAAAGGATGATATTTTTATGTTCTTAAATTCACGTGATTCACTTATTCAACTAACAACTTTGCTTATTGATTCAGATTATTCTACACACTCTTAAAACAAAAGTTGCCTCTAAATCTTGCAATCATGCAATCCTAAAGTGTTACTGCTAAGAAAACATCTTTAATATTATCCACTCCAGATTTTTCTCTTGACAAATGTGGACACTGAAGCATGAGGAAATTAAGTAATGCCTCCGAGGCCATGTAGATGAGTTATGTGAACACATGAACGTTGGGCACAACTTTGACACGGGTGCTCCTTACCTAAACCTGAAAGCCAATTTCTCATAAAGTAGCACGGATCTCCCAGCCTGATGGAAACCCATGTAAAACATGGAGACTCTCTGAGCCATGATACGCTCTTCCCTCGTCTTAGAGCCAAGAGGAAGGATCTCCATGTTAGTGAACTTGGTACTTATAGCCCAAGAACTCTTGGCTCATGAACCATTTGGTGATGTGTCCGGGAATTCTGCCCCCAACCTAAAACACCATCTAACTCTGACACAAAGAAGGCAAGTTGGGGAGAAAGGCAAGAAAAATTATTTATTTCAGGAACATTGTGGGGAAAACACAAGAAAGGATGTAATAACGTATTGGGGTATCACTAGCTCCAAAGATTTCCCTTTGCAATTACTATAATGTTCCCTCACAGAATGATCCAGAAACACAAAGGATTTAATGAACCATTCCAAAAAAGAAAAGCCACCAGCACCAACAAAAATACCCCCAAAAGCCCAGTCCAGAGTTTCTTGCCTGTCCTAAGGACAGAGTCGGTAAGTCAGTCCTCATTTCTCCCATTTCGGTAAGATAAAAATGCCATCATCTGAGCTTAAAGAACCGAGTAATTTCAGAGGAAATGGGGGGATGTAAGAGACTGACTGAAGATTCCCAGCCAGGTGCTGGCCAAGCCGAGAGCAGACCTGAGACTGATGGGTTCCTCCTTCAAGCCGACAACATTCCCCTCCGCTGACTTTGGTAGGCACCAGGTCCTCTGGGCTGTGTGAGGACAGGCTGAGGACACTGTCACTGTGCTGGGGCTCCCAGGGGAGCTCTGATGTGCTGGGAAACGCTTCCTGGCTGGCAGTTAGTGACCATGGCTGTGGGGTTGATTTCTCCACACACAGGCAGCAGATGGCTTCAAGGTTTTACAATTGCTAAGGGTTTAAAACTTACAATCATAAAATCACATTAATAAGTGCTTTCCTAAATACTGAGTTTGCTGTAATTCGGATGTAGTTTACAGCTTATTAACTTGATTTTTTCTGGAAATCTAAAATCCAATGTGCTTAGTCTTCTTTAAGAAATATGTGTATCATCTACATGAGTGGATATAAATACATTTGCAGGGGACATATGTAATCTTAATTATTAAAATGAACTTTAACACACTTTTTGGTTGATGGAAGCTACTGTTTGCAATTTTTCTTTTTCTTTTTTTTTTTTTTTTTGAGACACAGTCTTGCTCTGTTGCCCAGGCTGGAGTCCAGTGGCATGATCTCGGGTCACTGCAACCTCTGCCACCTACTGGGTTCAAGCAATTCTCATACCTCAGCCTCCCATGTAGCTGGGACTACAGGCACACGCCACCACACTCAGCTGATTTTTTTTTTTTTTTTTTTTGTATTTCTAGTAGAGATGGGGTTTCACCATGTTGCCCAGGCTGGTCTCGAACTCCTGAGCTCTGGCGATCCACCCGCCTCAGCCTCCCAAAGTGCTAGGATTACAGGCATGAGCCACCATTGGCCAGATTGTAAATATATTTTTAAAGCAACTAGTGTCGTCACTTACTTCAAAGTATGTATTAAAGTATAAGAAGTAAGGCTGGGCCTGTTAAACCTTAACTTGTTAAGGTTATTTATTAAATCTTAACTTAAATCTTGTTCCTTGCTGCTTGATGGCTGTGATCCGTGGGCCTCATTTGGGCTTGAACTGATACCTTTTCTGTTTTCTTTAAGGAGATGGGAAGGAAAATCATTCTTCCAAAAAATGAAAATCATTCTTCCAAAAAATGAAAAACATTAAAATAAAAAAAGAAACCCCAGCTTTCGCTACTCCTAAGGATTCAGTATTTGGAGTATGTTGCCAGAATCCTTAAGGGTGCTTTTACTTTGCTTCTCCAGAGTGAATAAGCCTGTGTCTTCCCTTTGCAGAGAAAGGAGAACTCTTTGTGCCTTCTCCCAGCTACTTCGATGTTGTCTACTTGAACTCGGACAGACAGGCTGTGGTTCCTTGTCGGGTGACCGTGCTGTCGGCCAAAGTCACGCTCCACAGGGAATTCCCAGCCAAGGAGATCCCAGCCAATGGAACGGACATTGTTTATGACATGAAGCGGGGCTTTGTGTATCTGCAACCTCATTCTGAGCACCAGGGTGTGGTTTACTGCAGGGCGGAGGCCGGGGGCAGATCTCAGATCTCCATCAAGTACCAGCTGCTCTACGTGGCAGGTAAGCCTGGCCACCCCTGCCTAGATTCTAGTCACTCCGCTGGTCAGTTTCAGGTACTGCTGTTCCCCGCCTGCAGATGGAACAAGCAGGCACCGTGAGTGCCTTTTGTTTCATTGTTGGGTTTTTCTTTTTTCTTTTTTTTTTCCTTTTTTCCTGAAACAGTGTCCCTTTTTGCTGCCCAGGTTGGAATGCCGTGGCACAACCATTTTCTCACTGCAGCGTTAAAGCCCTGGGCTCAAGCGGTCCTCCCTCCTTAGCCTCCTGAGTAGCTGGAACCACAGGCATGCGCCACCATGCCCTGCTAATTTTTTTTTTGTCTCATACAGAAGAGGTCTCCCTGCCTTGCCTGGGCTGGTCTTGAACTCCTGAGCGTAAACAATCCTTCAATCTCAGCTTCCCAGAGTGCCGAGGTTACAGGTGTGAGCCACCATGCTCGGCCCACCTAACGCTGTTCTTAAAGGCTTCCCTTCTGCCCTGCCGCTTCTAGGATGTTCTCCTTCCTTGCTATGACTCTGACTGAAAACCCCTCTTCCTGCTTCCAGCCAAATCCTTCCATCATTCACTCTGGTGCTGCCTCTCTGTTTGATGAGCAGGTCTTCTAAGTCCCCAGACCCCTTTAGAACATCCTCCCGGCCTCTTGGTCTTAACCCGAATCTGCTGTCTCCTAACGACACCATTCACTCGCACCTCAAGGCTGGCATCCTTCTTGTACCCATTCCCTCTTCCCAACCCTCATTCTCTGCCCTTGTGTTGGTAACCTCTGCTCTTCGGGGGCTCCACCAGCATTCTCATTTCCTTTCCTGTCACTCCCCTGCATGCATCGAACATTTTGGCACTTGGTTCATGGCCCTGCTTGTCACTCCATTTTTAGGGTGACTTTGATATCGACTTGGAACCCACTGGTCAGGTTCATGGACCCCTCATCTGCTCCACCTCAGATATTCCCACCCTCTTCACAATGTGAACATGTCAACCACAACTGCTGTGACAGCAACCACCGGGGCCGACCCCAGCTCCAGTGACATAGGCTTGTACTTTCCCAGGATTCTGTTTAATGACTCCCTCAACCGCAATCCTCACCTGCACCCCCTGTTCCCCAGGGCTTTCTGCCTTCCCCACCCACGAGGCTTAGATCCTGGCTCCCACCACATCTCTACTTGCTACCCACGCCCTGCATGCCCTCATCTCTGTACTCCCCTCTCCTGTCCAGGAAAGAACCATCCTGGATGAACACAGCTAACCTTCTCGTACCTATACCCAGAGTTAAGAGCTGTTGGGACACTCCCATGGGTGGGTAGAGGGCATGGCCACGAATCCCCCAGCTCTTGTCCATCCTGCCTGGCATCCTCTGCGTTTTGTTCCATCTTTCTCCTGCTTTCCCCAATGTGCACAGAACACTTGGAGTCCTCATATTCCCACCTCATTCTCTTCCAACTGGCCTTACTCCCTTTCTCTTGACAGATCTGAAACATGATCAGTCTCCCAATTGAAATTGGAACTACTTCTTTTAATGTGGCCATTTTCGTGAGGAGTTTCATTTCAGGGCGTTTATACATGAAATACGTTTTTCCCTGGCAACTGCCAGCCATTCCACTGTGTTGAATTCCCCTTTTCCTGAGGGTAGGGAGATCTGTTAGTCGTGTCGAGTTTCCCTTTAGATCCAACAGGCTCGCTGGGTGAGTAAGACAGTCTCATTCTGGTTTCTAAGGCCGTTTGTTTAAAATCTTCAGTCCCGACAATTGATCCAAGCCTGCTTTCTGCTCTTCCTTCCACATGCAGGCTCCATGGTGAGTCCAGCAGCTCTGAGTCAGAGGCCACAGTCCCCTCTGCTCCCCTCCCCTCCCTGCTGGGACACCAGCTTAGGGGAAGTAAGAGGCAGAGGTCAAAGCCCAAGAGCTGGCTGCCCCTGGTAATAAATGCTGACCTGGCTTGCTGTCTGTCAGCCTGACGGGAACAGATAGTGACTCCAGTGCTTTGTCACAGGTGATAGGGACTCGCCTGTCACAAGCCCCTTTGGTGTCCTAGGCCCTGTCCCATGCAGCCTCGCCTCCTCCTGGACCCTCAGCTGGAGGCTGCCCCTGCTTGTATGAACTTTGTTCTGAGGTGCAGCATGACTGAGAGAGCCTGGAGTCCTGACGTCTCTGTGTCCATCTGATCACGTCTCTGTGTCCATCTGATCACCTGACTCTAGAGCAGGTGGCCACCAGAACATACTGTGGAGACACAGTCTGGGCCCTCTTTCCTTCTGGAAGTCCCCCACCCTGCCATCTTGTCCAGGGCTCTTTTGCCCCGGGCTGATGGCATAGGGGCAGGCTAGGAGCAGTTCTGTTGCAGAACGCCACAGCACCCCCCACCTTCCTTGACAAGCAGTTCTCTGAGGCCCCTCCCTCACCTTTCTGGAGTGAAGCCCCCCCTTGCCAGCTTTGCAAGGGAGGAGGGGAAATAGTTTCTCTTTAGGCACTGTAGTCTCTCATAGGTGACTTTAGTCTCTCGGAGAACTCTCACCTTGGCCAGGGGCAAGTGGTGTGTGTGGGCAGGGTCCGTCCCCTGCAGTGGAGCTTCTCAGGCAGCCCTGTTGCGGGATCAGTAGCCCCAAGAGTGAGCTGCTCTCTGAAGTTAAAATTTGGGCTCTGTCATGCCTCGTGTTCTCAGCCATGGTGCTTATTCAGCAGGCCATGCCCCTCACGCCCTGTTACCAAATCCCTCTCACGGCCCTGCTTCACCTCCCCGCGTGCTGCGCTGAGCCCACCGCTCTTCCCCCCTAGAACCAAGTCCCTGAATGAAAGAGCTCTCCATGTCCCATCTCCACTTCCTTTCCTCCCACACACTCCTCTGCCCACTCCCATCTGGCCTTCTCCCTTGACTTCCACCGATATGGCTGTTGCCAAGGTACTCGGGGACCCCCATGCCGTTAAAATCTGTCCCCGTCCCACTAGATTCCACCTCCCCTGCATGGAACGGCCTCTGCCCTGGCCCCATTTTTCCCAGCTTCCCCCACCTCCCCGACAGCTTTCTCACTCTTCTTGGTCAGCTCTTAGCATTCTATCAACTTTGAAATGCTGCTGCTCCCCAGTCACCCTTCTTTCCCACTCCTTGTTCTCTCCCTGGGCCTGCTTCACATGTGTACACTGGTAACTCCCAAGTGGGTGGAAGTGGCCAGATCTGGAAGCACCAGATCCACGTGTCCGCCGTCCACCTCGAGCGTGCACTGAGATGCTTCGGGGCCCTCCATCCTCTGTGTGCCATCCCTGGACTCAGCGCCATCCTCCCTGGACTGGTTCTTCCTCCTCCTCTGCTTTGGTGACGGCACTACCTTCATCCAGGGGACAGGCCTGTGGCTGGAAGTCAAGCTCATCTCCCTTCTCCTCCCAGTCCTTTGTAGTTTTTTCATTAAGTCACTTTCAAATCTTACTGTTTCTCTCCATCCTCACTGCAGAAAAGGGATCAAGCTAGCATTGTCTCTGCCCTGGTCTTACGTGAATACCTTCTCATCCATCTCCCCTATGTCCACCTTTTCTTTCTCCACTCTATTTTCCACACTGTAGTTGATATATTTTTTTTTTAAGACAAAATCTTGCTCTGTTGCCCAGACTGGAGTGCAGTGGTATGATCTCGGCTCACTGCACCCTCCACCACCTGGGCTCAAGCGATTCTCCTGTCTCACCCTCAGTATCTGAGATTACAGGCATGCGCCAGCATGCCCAGCTAATTTTGTATTTTTAGTTGAGATGGGGTTTCACCATGTTGGCCAGGCTGGTCTCGAACTCCTGACCTCAGATGATCTGCCCACCTCGGCCTCCCAAAGTGGTGGGATTACAGGAGTGAGCCACTGTGCCTGGCCCCTGATTTTAATTAAACCATTCAGTAGGTTCCCGCTTCTCCCAGAACCAAAGTCCAAATCCTCTGTGTGGCCTGAATGGCCTTGCATGGACTCACCTCTGTCCTCCTCCCCATCCAGGTTTCACTCCTCCCTCCCCTCCGCTCCCCAGCCCTCCTCACTCCGCCACCACCTCTCACCCAGGGCCACGCCCATGAGCATTCCCAGCCTGCTGGTGCCTCCCTGCTTCTCCTGTTCATGTCTTTGAAGCTCAGTCTCGAGATTTTAGTTCAAACAGTACTTCCTCAAGGAAGCCCTTCCTGGCTCTCAGACTGTTCTATTCTGGCCTTTTGGAGTACACTGGGCTTCTGCTTCACAGCTTTTAACACAGCATTTTAAACTAACCATATAATGACTCACTCAGTGTCTGGCCCCTCCGCTAGAATACAGGTTCCAGGGGCTCAGAGATCAGGTCCATCTCCCTCCCTGGTCTAGGGCCACCTGCTAGCACACAACCTTGCTCAAGGCTACCATCAAAATTGCTCGTTGACACACCTGTAATCCCAGCACTATGGGAGGCCAGGGCAAGAGAAGGCTATCTATGAGTTGGAGATCAGCCTGGGCAACACAGACCAAAAAAATTGAAAAATTAGCCAGGTGTGGTGGCTCATACCTGTAATCCTACCTACTCAGAAGGCTAAGATGGGAGGACGGCTTGAGCTTTCCTCCAGGATGCAGGAGTTCGAGGCTGCAGAGAGCTAAGGTTGCACCACTGTTGGCAGGTTCCTGTAGTCCCAGCTACTTGGGAGGCTGAGGCAGGAGAATGGTGTGAACCCGGGAGGCAGAGCTTGCAGTGAG
>NW_012114488.1:1279600-1329215 GCF_000951035.1 Colobus angolensis palliatus | reverse complement strand
CAATGGTTGAACTAGTTTACAGTCCCACCAACAGTGTAAAAGTGTTCCTGTTTCTCCACATCCTCTCCAGCACCTGTTGTTTCCTGACTTTTTAATAATCACCATTCTAAATGGTGTGAGATGGTATCTCATTGTGGTTTTGATTTGCATTTCTCTGGTGGCCAGTGATGATGAGCATTTTCTCATGGGTCTGTTGGCTGCATAAATGTCTTCTTTTGGGAAGTGTAGAGACACTATTTCCAAATAAATAGACAGCTTGTTGAGTGAATTCCCCATAAATGAAGAAATTTGTTTCTGAAACGTGATGAGTCAAAGGTACTGCAAACCCAGCAGTTGTGCCCAAACATCTTTCACATCTGTATATTTAGATTTTCTCCTCCTCTTGTGCGGATAGACAGTCACACACTTATCTGCTCCCTGCCACCCCCGTGAACGCCACCACCCAGTACTTCCTACCTGCTTCTTCCCTAAGGACTTGTTCCCCCCCCACCTCTTTATTCTCTTCACATGACCCCTGATGGACCTCTGAGCCTCCTCACCTAATCACAGGTTTGGAGGCTGTCTTGGGAGTCCTGGTGCCAATCGCATTCCAGACCACCAAGGTCAACAGGTAAAGGTGGCTTCAAAGGAAGCCCCAAGTGGTGGGCTCACACCGTCCTGGCTCTGGTCGGGAAGTTGTGAGAAGGCAGAAAAGTCCATCTGTCTCCATAGAAAAGAATGCATGTGTAGGTTTGGTTTTGAGGTTACGCTCAGGGTCTCACTCTCCCTGTCTCCTGCTTGCTTCCAGTTCCCAGTGGCCCTCCCTCAACAACCATCTTGGCCTCTTCAAACAAAGTGAAAAGTGGGGACGATGTCAGTGTGCTCTGCATTGTCCTGGGGGAGCCCGACGTGGAGGTGGAGTTCACGTGGATCTTCCCAGGGCAGAAGGTAAGTGCCATACCTGCATCTCAGCACCTGCATCTCAGCACCTGCATCTCAGCCAGCCATTTTAATTCACAGCTTTGTCCCCACCCAGTGCTACATGCCATAGCTTAAGAAGTGCAAGAAACATGTGGGACTTTGTTGGGGGCCAAGGCTTGTTTGTTTTCTTTGAAGATGTTTCAGTATATTTAAAAATGTTTTTTTTTAAGGACAGGAAATGAAAGATTTGAGTATCATTAGTCAATTTGCTCAGTGTACCCTCTTCATATCAGGGTTTTTTTTTTTAAAATCCTTAACTAAGAAGGGACAGTAATGCTCATTGCAGTGCCGTTCACAATACCAAAGACATGGAATCAACCTAAATGCCCTTCAGTGGTAGACTGGATAAAGAAAATGTAGTACATATACACCACAGAATACTATGCAGCCATGAAAAAGAGTGAGATCGTGTCCTTTGCAGGAACACGAATGGAGCTGGAGGCCATTATCCTTAGCAAACTAACACAGAGACAGAAAAACAAATACCGCATGTTCTCACTTATAAGTGGGAGCTAAATGATGAGAATACATGGACAAGAAGGGAACAACGCACACTGGGGCCTACCTGGGGGTAAAGGATGGGAGGGGAGAGAGGATCAGGCAAAATAACTAAGGGGTACTAGGCTGAATATTAATACCTGGGTGAGGAAATGATCTTTCATTTCATGACATGAGTTTATCTCTATAACAAACTTGCACATATACCCCTGAACCTAAATAAAAGTTTTTTAAAAAATAAAAGGACACTGGGAGGAAAGGGAAATGAAGGATCTCAGTCTTTTCTCCTGCCCCCACCTCAATCTTCAGTCCCATCTTCTGGGCCAAGTAGAATCTAACCTCCTCCTGGGGTCCTTCAGAGTGTTCTTGTTTTTAATATGTTTTGTCATTTTTTTTATTTCAGTAGGTTTTTGAGAACAGTAGGTGTTGGGCTACATGAATAAGTTCTTTAGATGATTTCTGAGATTTTGGTGTATCCATCACCTGAGCAGTGTACACTATACCCAGTGTATAGGCTTTTATCTCTCAGTCCCCTTCCCACCCTTTCCCCCAAGTCTCCAAAGTTAATTGTGTCGTTCTTACGTCTTTGCATCCTCATAGCTTAGCTCACATTTAACAGTGAGGACGTACCATATTTGGTTTTCCATTTGTGAGTTACTTCAATTAGAATGATGGTCTCCAATTCCATCCAGGTTCTTGCAAATGCCATTATTTCATTCTTTTTTATGGCACAGTAGTATTCCATGGTACATTTTCTTTATCCACTCATTGATTGATGGGCATTTGAGCTGGTTCCATTTTTTGCACTTGTGAATTGTACTGCTATAAACGTGTGTACAAGTATCTTTTTCATATAGTAACTTCTTTTCCTCTGGGTAGGTACCCAGTAATGAGATTGCTGGATCAAATAGTAGTTCTACTTTTAGTTCTTTAAGGAATCTCCACAGTTTTCCATAGTGGTTGTACTAGTTTACATTCCCACCAGCAGTGTAAAAGTGTTCTGTTTTCACCACATCCATGCCAACATCTGCTGTTTTTTGATTTTTAAATTATGGCCATTCTTGCAGGAGTAAGGTGGTATCACATCGTAGTTTTGATTTGCATTTCCTTAATCATTAGTGATGTTGAGCAGTTTTTCATATGTTTGTTGGGCTTTGGTATATCTTTTGAGAATTGTCTATTTACATCCTTAGCCAAATTTTTGATGGGATTGTTATTTTCTTGCTGATTTGTTTGAGTTCCTTGTAGATTCTGGGTGTTAGTCCTTTGTCAGATGTATTAGATTGCAAAAATTTTACCCCAATCCATGAGTTGTCTGTTTATTCTGCTGATTATTTCTTTTGCTGTGCAGAGGCCTTTTAGTTTAATTAAGCCCCATCTGTCTTTGTTTTTGTTGTGTTTGCTTTTTGGTTCTTGGTCATGAACTCTTTGCCTAAGCTAATGTCTAGAAAGGTTTTTCCAATGTTATCTTCTAGAATTTTTATGGCTTCAGGTCTTAGATTTAAGTATTTGATCCATCTTGAGTTGATTTTTGTATAAGGTGAAAGATAAGGATTCAGTTTTATTCATCTACATTTGGCTTGATAATTATCCCAGCACCATTTGTTGAATAGGGTGTCCTTTCCCCATTTTATGTTTTTGTTGCTTTGTCAAAGATCAATTGTAAGTATTTAGGTTCATTTCTGGGTTCTCTATTCTGTTCTACTGGTCTATTTGTGCTATTTTTATACCAGTACCATGCTGTTTGGGTGACTATGGCCTTATAGTGTAGTTTGAAGTCAGGTAATGTGATGCCTCTAGATTTGTTCTTTTCGCTTAGTCTTGTTTTGGCTATGTGGACTCTTTTTTGGTTCCATATGAATTTTAGGATTGTTTTTTCTAGTTCTGTGAAGAATAGTGATGGTATTTTGGTGGGAATTGCATTGAATTTGTAGATTGCTTTTGGCAGTATGGTCATTTCACAATATTGGCCATTTTCACAATATTGATTCTACCCATCCATGAGCATGTGATGTGTTTCCACTTGTGTCATCCATGCGTTCTTTCAGCAGTGTTTTGTAGTTTTCCTACAAAGACTCCTAGTTTGTAGTCTTTCACCTCCTTGGTTAGGTGTATTCCTGAGGTTTTTTTTTCTTTTTCTTTTTTTTTGCAGCTATTATAGAAGGGGTTGAGTTATTGATTTGATTCTAAGCTTGGTCGTTGTTGGTGGATAGCAGAGCTACCAATTTGTTTACATTAATTTTGTATCCTGAAACTTTGCTAAATTCATTTATCAGTTCTAGCAGCTTTTTGGAGGAGTCTTTAGGGTTTTCTAGGTGTATGATTATGTCATCAGCAAACAGTGACAGTTTGACTTCTCTTTATCGATTTGGATGCCTTTATTTCTTTTTCTTGTCTGACTGCTCTGGCTAGGACTTCCAGTTCTATGTTAAATAAAAGTGGGCATCCTTGTCTTGGTGCAGTTCTCAGGGGAAATGCTTTCAACTTTTCTCCATTCAGTATAGATGGTTTTCATTACCTTAAGGTATGTCCCTTCTATGCCGATTTTGCTGAGCGTTTAATCATAAAGGGATGCTGGATTTTGTCAAATGCTTTTTCCATGTGTGTTGAGATGATCGTGTGATTTTTGTTTTTAATTCTCTGTGGTGTATCACATTAATGATTTGTGTTTGTTAAACCACTCCAGTATGAAACCCATTTGATCATGGTGGACTATGTTTTTGATATGCTGTTGGATTTGGTTAGGTAGTATTTTGTTATGGATTTTTGCCTCTATATTCATCAAATATGTTGGTCTATAGTTTTCTCTTTTTTGTTATGTCCTTTCCTGGTTTTGGTATTAGGGTGATACTGGCTTCACAGAATGATTTAGGGAGAATTCCTTCTTTCTCTATCTTGTGAAATAGTGTTGATAGAATTGATACCAGTTCTTTGAATGTCTGATAGAATTCATTTGTGAATCCATCTGGTCCTGGGCTTATTTTTGTTGGCAGTTTTTTAAATTGCCATTTCAATCTCACTGCTTGTTATTGATCTGTTCAGTTTCTGTTTCTTCCTGGTTTTATCTAGGAGGGTTTTATAATTCCAGGAATTTATCCATTTCCTCTAGGTTTTCTAGCTTGAGTGTGCAAAGGTGTTCATAGTAGCCTTGAAAGACCTTTTGTATTTCTGTGGTATTGGTTGTAATATCTCCTGTTTCATTTCTAATTGAGCTTATTTGGATTTTCTTGGTTAATTTCATTAGTTAGTTTTATTTATCTTTTCAAAGAACCATTTGTTTCTGTTATCTTTTGTATTTTTTGTTTGTTTGAATTTCATTCAGTTCTGCTCTGATCTTTATCTCTTTTCTTCTGCTATGTTTGGGTTTGGTTTGTTGTGGTTTTTCCAGTCCTTGAGGTGTGACCTTAGATTGTGTATTTGTGCTCTTTCAGACTTTTTGATGTAGTCATTTAATGCTATGAACTTTCCTCCTAGCACTGCCTTTGCTATATACCAGAGGTTTTGATGGGTTGTGCTACTGTTTTCATTCAGTTCAAATAATTTTTTAACTTAGATTGTGATTTCATTCTTGACCCAGTGATCATTGAGGAGCAGGTTATTTAATTTCCATGTGTTTGTATGTTTTGAGAGTTCTTTTTGGAATAGAATTCCAATTTTATTCCACTGTGGTCTGAGAGAGTACTTGGTATAATTTGAGTTTTCTTAAATTTATTGAGACTTGTGGCTTATGATATGGTGTGTCTTGGAGAATGTTCCATGTGCTGATGAATAGATGACGTATATTCTGGAGATGTTGGGTCGAATGTTCTGTGAAAAGCCCTTAAGTCCATTTGTTCTAGGTTATACTTTAAATCCATTGTTTCTTTGTTGATGTTCTGTCTTGATTACCTATCTATTGCTGACAGTGGAGTATTGAAGTTCCCCACTATTATTGTGTTGCAGTCTATCTCATTTCTTAGGTCTAACAGTAATTTTTTTATAAATTTGGGAGCTCTGGTGTTATGTGCGTATATATATGTGTGTGTGTGTGTGTGTGTGTGTGTATATACATGTATATATATACACACATATATATGTATGTGTGTGTATATGTATATACATATATATATGATTGTGGTATTTTCCTGTTGGACAAGTCCTTTTATCATTACATAATGTCCCTCTTTGTCTTTTTTAACTTCTGTTTCTTTAAAGTTTGTTCTGTCTGATATAAGAACAGCTACTCCTCTATAAGACAGGCCTTCACCTGTAATCCCAGCTGCTCGGGAGGCTGAGGCACAAGAATCGCTTGAACCTGAGAGGCGGAGGTTGCAGTGAGCTGAGATTGCGCCATTGCACTACAGCCTGGGAAGCAGAGTGAGACTCTGTCTCAAAAAGACAAAACAAACAAAAAGAATAGCTACTCCTGCTCACCTTGGTGTCCCTTTTAATGGAATACCTTTTTCCACCCCTTTACCATAGATTTATATGAGTCCTATTTGTTAGGTGAGTCTCTTCAAAACAGCAGATACTTGGTTGGTGACTTCTTATCCATTGTGCCATTCTCTATCTTTTAAGTGGAGCATTTAGGCCATTTACATTCAACATTAGTATTGAGATGTGAGGTACTATTGTATTCGTTGTGCTATTTGTTGCCTGAATACATTGGTTTTTGTTTTTCTTTTTATTTATTGTGCTTTTGTTTTATAGGTCCTGTGAGATTTATGCTTTAAGGAGGTTCTCTTCTGGTGTATTTCAAGGATTTGTTTCTATATTTAGAGCTCCTTTTGCATTTCCTATAGTGCCCGGTTGGTAGTGGTGAATTCTCTCAGCATTTGTTTGTCTGAAAAAAGACTGTATCTCTCCTTGATTTATGAAGCTTAGTTTCACTGGACACAAAATTCTTGGCTGATAATTCTTTTGTTTAAGGAGGCTGAAGGTAGGGCCTCAATTTCTTCTAGCTTGTAGGGTTTCTGCTGAGGAATCTGCTGTTAATCTGGTATGTTTTCCTTTATAGGTTACCTGGTGCTTTTGCCTTACAGCTCTTAAGATTCTTTCCTTTGTCTTGACTTTAGATAACCTGATGACTATGTGCCTAGGATGATCTTTTTGTGATGAATTTCCCAGGTGTTCTTTAAGCTTCTTGTATTCAGATGTCTAGCTCTCTAGCAAGGCTGGGGAAGTTTTCTTTGTTTATTCCCTCAAATATGTCTTCCAAACTTTTAGATTTCTCTTCTTCAGGAACACCAATTAGTCTTAGGTTTGGTTGTTTAATATAATCCCAAGCTTCTTGGAGGCTTTGTTCATTCTTTTAAATTCTTTTTTCTTTGTCTTTGTTTGATTGGGTTAATTCAAAAATCTGATGTTCGAGTTCTGAAATTCTTTCTTCTGCTTGTTCACTTCTATTGCTGAGACTTTCCAGCGTATTTTGCATTTCTCTAAGTGTGTCCTTCATTTCCAGAAATTTCTGTTTTTGCTATCTATTTCACTGAAGATTTTTTCCCTTCATACCCTGTGTCTTTTTTGATTTAATTAAATTGGAGTTCACCTTTCTCTGATGCCTCCTTGACTAGCTTAGTAACTGACCTTCTGAATTCTTTTTCTGGCAATTCAGGGATTTCTTTTTGGTTTGGATCAATCGCTGGTGAGCTAGTATGATCTTCTGGGGTGTTAAAGAAACTTGTTTTGAAATATTACCAGAATTGTTTTACTGGTTCCTTCTCATTTGGTAGACTATGGTAGAGGGAAGATCTGGAGCTCAAGGGCTGCTGTCCATGGGGTGCTCTTGATGTAGTGCTCTCCCCGTTGCCCTATGTGTGTGGCTTCCTGTGAGCCAAACTGCAGTGATTGTTATTTCTCTTCTGTATCTAGTCACCCAGCAGAGTTACTGGGCTCTGGGCTGGTACTGGGTAGTGCCTGCACAGAGTCCTGTGATGTCTCAGGTCTCTCAGCCATGGATACCAGCACCTGCTCTGATGGAGGTGGCAGGGGAGTGAAATGGATGAACTCTCTGAGGGTCCTCAGTTGTAGTTTTGTTTATTGCACTAGTTTTGTGTTGGTTGGTCTCCTGCCAGGAGGCGGCACTTTAAAGAGAGCATTAGCTGCAGCAGTATAGGGAGGATCAGGTGGTGGGCGGGACCCTAGAGCTTCCAAGAGATTATGTCCATTGTCTTTGGCTACCAGGGTGGGTAGAAAAAGACCATTAGGTGGCGGCAGGGTAGGCGTGTCTGAGCTCACTCTCCTTGGGCGGGTCTTGCTATATAGCTGCTGTTGGGAATGGGGGTGTGGTTCTCAGGCCAATGGATTTATGTTCCCCAGGGGATTAGGGCTGCTCTGCTGTGTTGTGGAGGTCGCCAGGGAAGTGGGACAAAGCCAGCAGTTACAGGCCTCACCCAGCTCCCATGTAGCCCAAAGGGCTGGTCTCACTCCCTCTGTCTCAGCCAACAGCACAGAGTTTGTTTCTAGGCAGTGGATGAGCAGGGTTGAGAACCTGCCCCAGGCTACCAGCCTCCCGGCTAGGAAAGCAAATAGGGCTTTCACGTTCCACACCTGCTACCTGCCACAGTTTCTGTGCTATGTCTGCACTACTGCTTCAGTCCCTCACCTGAGTTCTGTCCAGGAAACTTTTTTTTTTGTTCAAATTTTTTGGAAGTTTCGGTTGGAGTTTTCTTTTTCCTTTTGTTTTTTTTCCGTTTTTTTTGTTGGCCGTTTTTTTTGTTGTTCTTTTTCAGGGCCTTTTTTGGGCCGTCGTCAGTGCTGGTGGGTGCTGCGGCTGCTCGGGGTGTTCTTGCTGCTTCTTTTTTCTGCTGTTTTTTTTTTCTTTGGTGGGTTGTTCTTTGTAGCTGTTGTGCTGGTGGGCTGCTGTTGTCAGCCGTCCTCCACGTGGTGAGCGCAGTAGTCGATGCTGCCAAGGTGGTGTTGTGCGGGCGGTGATTTTTTTGTAGTCTTCTCATAAAAGCAATTGCAGCATATTTAGCCCTTGTGCATGTTTTGCTTGCTAAAATAACAGGTCTGCTACCAGCATGGAATAATCCCTTTGTTGCCAGAAGAGATTTGGCCTCCACAAGACACATTCAGTAGCTGACATCCTTCTGGCCTATGGGCTGTGATTGGTAGAAAATAACTGTCCCTGGGAATGGTGTTTTCCAGCCTCCTGGTACCAGGTACTTGATTATCAAAAGTGTTGGTCATACTTACAGGACGTAGATGGTTTTCAATAGAGGTGTTTTTTCTGGTTTGTTTTTTTTCCCCCCCGCTCCTACATTGCTATTTGGTATTTTATGAGAAAAGGTATTCACTGAGTAATACTATGTTCTTATCACCGGAGTTGGCTGAATGTCTCAAAAGTGACCATCTCACTTTCTAGAAATAGGGGTCATGTCATCTAGTACATTATCTTACCCATCCTTGGTACAATTTTTCTCACACTGGAGTCCTAAGGCACATTGACCTAATCATAGTTCTCCGTCTCCCAAATCTGAGCAATTGGGAGCTCCTAGTCATTTATACAGTGGGTGCTTTTTCAGGCTACTGACTTTCTATTCTGTAGATAAGAACCACTTAGGAAAAGAAAATGGGCAATGTGAAGAACGAGGCCAGTGGAAAATTTTGTCCTTGCTTGTGCTTAATGCCAGTTCCACTTTCTTGGAGTTCTAAAAGCATACATTTTAGATTAAGTAAAAACTTATAGAAGAAAAGGGCAGAAAGACAGCGCCAAACAGCGTAATGAAATTCAAGGCTCTGTTTGGAAAAAATGCAGCCTAAAATGATTCCAGTGTAGAAGCTTCCACAGTTTATGAGCTATGCATACTAAAGTCTTTTATAAGCATGTGCTTTGCTCTTTGAAAGGAACACTCAACAGTGGTGGGTGAGTGGGAGCTGTTTACAGCAGCTTGTCCCTCGTGCTTCAGTCTGTGTGGGTGTCGTTAAACAGGATGAAAGGCCTGTGATGATCCAAGACACTTGGAGGCTGATCCACAGAGGATTGGGACACACCACGAGACTCTCCCAGAGCGTCATTACAGTGGAAGACTTTGAGACCATTGATGCAGGATATTACATTTGCACTGCTCAGAATCTTCAAGGACAGACCACAGTAGCTACCACTGTTGAGTTTTCCTGACTTGGAAAAGGAAGTGTAATGAACTTATAGAAAGCCCATTTGTGTACACAGTCAGCTTTGGGGTTCTTTTTATTAGTGCTTTGCCAGAGGCTAATGTCAAGCACCAAACGCCAACCCCCGCATCTTGTGAGTCCGACCCAGACATCCAAACTAAAAGGAAGTCATCCAGTCTATTCACAGAAGTGTTAACTTTTCTGACAGAAAGCATGTATTTTGACTGCTTACCTACATACGTGTTCCTAGTTTTTATACGTGTGTAAACAATTTTATATAATCATTTCTATTAAATGAGCAAGTTTTTATAAAGAATACAAAGTGGGATAAGTGTTTGTTAAGTTGGCTTAAAGTATATCCAAAAAGACTTGGTGGTGGTGATACGTGGGTCAGTACCAAGTATTCTCTTTTTATCACCACCACAATATATTAGAATTTTAAAATGTTCTAGATACAGTTCAACTACTTATCCACAAGCCACAACTCCAGATTCAAATGCTTAGAAATGTCATTTTGTCTTAGTAGCAACTTTAAAGCAAATGTGAGTTAATTTATGAAGGTATTGGAAAAAATCATGTATGCTTCATCTTTTTAAACTGCTGCACTCAAAGGTACTAATTCTAGATTAGCCTATTCAATAAGTACAGCATGTTTTTAGAAGTTTAGCTTTCAATATGAAATAGATGCATAGATTGAGAACATTCAACTTTTAGACTTTTACCATATTCAAAAATATTTACCAAGTTTGTCCAATTTTCTTACATAGCAGAAACTGTTAAAATCAGCCAAAATTTATTTCTCAAACACACACAGATAGCTTTGAATTTAGAAAAGAAGAGCTTAGCCCTAACTCTAGCTCAGTGAGCCAAGTTTCAACCCATGACCAATTATGTGGTTGCGGTGGAAATTCCTGGGAAATAAACTAAGAGGAGATACGATCTTTACTGTGCTGTCAAAGGGCTATAAATCTGAAGAATGTAAAACTGAAGAATTTGAAGAATGAAGTAGGTCAGAGGATGCAATTCTTGAGTATTCCAGCATTATTTATTTGATCAAAGTAAAATACACTTTCCATCACTACAAACTGAGCACAACTACAGTTGTCTACACATCCATATTGTTGACGTGCCCACATTTTGCATTCTACATGAAACATTTGGTTTTAACAAAATCTTAAAAGTTCTCTATTTTGTTTCCTATCTTCTCTCCTGTTCTCTACCATCCTCGGAAGATGTTTTGTATTAACTGCTACGAGATTTATTTCCCAGTCACATAATACGGAGGATGGCAGGGAACAACACAAGATTGACCATGTGTAGGGGATGAATGGCAAACCCAACTTTGGCTCATGTCACTGAGAACTTGGAAGCGTGAGCAGAAATATCCCAGGAAGTGGCAGTGACTCTACATTTCCTTTTATCAGAAGCAAACATGGAAGGTTACATACATGATAAACTATTGGAAGTTAAAGACTTAAGACACAGTCACTAATTTAAAAGAACATGCAACATGAGTATCAACTTGCTATGTAGTGTACAAGTAAATGACCCAAATATCCACCGCTAGTATCCTGGATCTCTTCTTCCTACAGCGGTTATTTGTACAGCCACTGAAGGTTGATTAGTAAATACTGACATCACAATGTTGACACATGCAGGGAGTGGGAGATAAAGCAACAGTTCTTCCTTCCACCTTTTCCAAAGTCTCACAATTAGGGGAGGTAATAAGTTTTGGAAAGAAACTGAAATGCAACTTGGAGGAGAGTTGGACAAGCCACATTTTCCACTTGTCAGCGGGCCATTGTGCTACTAAAGACAGAGGGACTCCTCAAAGGGTACCTGAAAAATGAGCGTGATCCTCCCAGACTGTTTTCTCCTATCAAATACTGCATCATTGGTAAGCACAGAATCCTACCTTTCTTAATTATACTAGCCCAATGACTTCCTTTTTCTCATTCTTTATTCTAAGATTTCCCAAAATCTATGGTATCAAATCCAGGCTTTAGTTTATTTGGAAAGTGGTTTCAGCACCTGGAAGATGAGCTGGCTCTGGGGCTCTGGAAAATCATATTCCTTTATCCTTATCCCAGAGAAATGTACGTAGGAGGTAGAAGGTTTGCTTTTGTGGCTCTGGATGGTGGAGAAAGGTAAAAGGAAAATGAAAATAATGGGAGAGAAGAAGACAAGTTAAATCTGCAAGGATAGATCAAGGTAAAAATAAGGCGGAAAAACCCATTGGTACTGCCCTTTTTCTTTTTACAGTTTTTTTTTAATAGAAAAATTAGGATTCTACATTTACACACAGCCTGAGAAAATGAGTAACAGGATAGTGTTTTTTAGGCTCACATGGGTAAGTAAAAAATCTACAGAAAAATCTAGTTTCAACTGACATGGCTGAACACTGAAAAATTGCCAAGAAGTTACCCCCAAAAGATACAGAGAATGTATAGACAGGGACAAGTCAAAGCTTTTCCTGTTACACCCTCTCCCTACCCTGTTACAGGGCTGAGCAGAGTTGGTGGTAGATGATCATAATTCAAGCAACTATTGCTTTTTCTTCTATGGCTTTGGCTGAAATGTATATGCTGATTATTTGATTAGTACATATCCAGATATATTCAGATTTTGACATTTAATACACAGCAAAGGAGGCTGCATCAGACACATGACACTCTGTGACATCCATTTCATTCACACCCCCCCAGCCCCACAGTCAGACTAAAAACTCAAAAGAAGGTGTCTGTGGTGAAGAACATTACAAAGGTTATAAATCTTTATCTTAATAGGCCCCTGAGAGTTTTTCCCCCTATGCGTAGGTGAAAAAGGCAATGAACAAGACGCTCTCGTTCTTTAAGTGCTTTGTGCAACAACGTCCGTGTCGATGCCGAAATCTTTTTTTGGAGGAATCTTTTGGGTGGAGGCAAAAGTCTTCCTCCAGAGTTCCAGTCTCAGAAGCTGCTGATTCCGGCGGCAGTGACGCTCCAGTTACCCTACGGTGATCACACGTGTGCTGATATACCTCTGTGCCCGCGTTCCTCATTGGGGTCAGTCCTGCAGACCTGTATCACAATGCTTTCAGAGAGTCTGTGGACTTTGGGGAGGCATCATCTGGGTGAAATGCTGGGGCTGGGGAAAGAGCCCGAATTCCTTGGTGACTGGAAAGGGATGGCAGAGGACGTGGGGGATCTCTTGGGGCTACACAGGTCCCCATTGTGCAGCTTCCACAGAAGCTCCTCATTTTCCATGGAGAGTCGCTTGTTGACTTTTGACTCCTTCTCTAGAGATTCTTGCAGAACAGCCTGCTCCGTGGAAAGTTGCCTTGGAGAAAAAAAAGCCAGAAACCATGTACATCTATGTAAAAAAATAACTTGAAAAACTTTTCTTAGCATTTGAAATTTTGAAGTCCAAAATTATTCCTTTGGGATAAAACAGAATCCTGTACAAGGTCACAGGTATTTGGCTGGCTAAGAAACACAAATATAGGCTGGACTTTGTGGCTCATGCCTGTGATCCCGGCACCTTGGGAGGCCAAGGTGGGTGGATAACTTGAGGCCAGGAGTTCGAGACCAACTTGGGCAACATGGCAACACTCTGTCTCTATTAAAAATACCAAAATTAGCCAAGCATGGTGACATGTGCCCGTAGTCCCAACTACTCAGGAGGCTGAAGTGGGAGGATTGCTTGAGCCCAGGAGGCGGAGGCTGCAGGAAGCTAAGTTCCCACCACTGTACTGCAGCCTGGGCAACAGAGTGAGACCTCATCTCAAAAAAATATAATAACTCTACTTTTTGGGCAATTTCATAGTAGGCTGAGTGCCACTTTTGCAAATATTCAACATGTTTTATGACTGTCTTATGCTGGGGGCTGTTTTCTATTTGGTTTTGTATTGCTCTTTGTCTGAAAGCATTCTCAGAGGCAGCCAGAGGCCGTGGGAGCAGGCTTGCTGGCCTGGGTCTCAGTGTATAGTCCAGGTCACTTTGGTGAAAGCATGAACTATTACCATCATATTTTCCAGAGAGAAATCAATGCCCCTTCAAGCATCTGCTTTCATCATATTTCCAGGAGGTGCAGGGGTAGAGCGTGTCCAGAAAGCACACTGGATGTGCAAGGGAGGGGGGAGCTCAGGAGAAACGGCATTGTTTACTTTTACCTTGAAATTTCCATGTGCTTGTCCATCCGAGCTTTTAATTCTTCATTCTCCTGCTGGAATCGCTTCAGTTTGTCAACCAGTGCTGTGTTGTTGTCCACCTTGGCATACACAAGAATTCCCACATTTATACAATATTAAACACACACCTCATTTCTTAAGGCACCTCATGACATAAGCACACTTTGGAGATTTAATTAAGGAAAATGCAACACCGTATTAAAATATTTCTACACTAACATACCGAAAAAGTTTTTTTTTTTTTTTTTTTGAGACGGAGTCTTGCTCTGTTGCCCAGGCTGGAGTGCAGTGGCCAGATCTCAGCTCACTGCAAGCTCCACCTCCCGGGTTCCCGCCATTCTCCTGCCTCAGCCTCCCGAGTAGCTGGGACTACAGGCGCCCGCCACCTCGCCCGGCTAGTTTTTTTTTGTATTTTTTAGTAGAGACGGGGTTTCACCGTGTTAGCCAGGATGGTCTCGATCTCCTGACCTCGTGATCCGCCCGTCTCGGCCTCCCAAAGTGCTGGGATTACAGGCTTGAGCCACCGCGCCCGGCCAAAGATTTTCAAACAGCAAAACAGAGCAGCTGGGTCTTTTTAAAACATGTGTGCCAGGCCACTTCAATACTGATACAAGTGGCGAACAGATTTGTTCTAGGCCACATTGTTTTGGCATTCTCTAAGAATTGGTGCCTCTTTCTGTTTCAATGTGAAATAAACCCTGCAGCCACACTGCCCACACTTATCAAAGCTTATATATCTTCTTATGAAGTGAATTTTGCAGAAAGAAAGAAAAAAAGAAAGATTCCCATGTCTGATGAAAACCCATAGGCCAACAATTCGCAGTCCCTGGCAATGTTCACTATGGACTTGAACTCAGTTTCATCGTAATTCTTCAGCATTTGTCTCCGAGCGGCCACACAAAGCTGTAATTGGACAGAGCTCTTAGAGCATCCCATCAAAGAAGTAACACTCTATGAGTCTCCTCAGGTCAGCTGAAAATAGGTCTGTTCTCCTGCTGGCCTGTGCAGGCTGAACTTTCAAGGCAAACAGATTGATCAGCTGAGAGATGAAAGGATAAGATGCCTGCGGACATTTAATCACTTAACATGATGAAGACCTGCCTCCATCCCCCACTCACTTTCTAAAGGTAAGGTTTTAAGAAGAGGCGATATTATAGGTCCCTCAGAATTAAGTCTAAGCCCCTTGTTCTTGTAGCAGGACTAATGCACTTTGAGTATGGGGCTTAGTTTGGAGCCCGGTTGTTCTTAAGACATCCTATTATCCAGAAGCAGCGCACCACAAGCCGTTCAGGTGAAATAACTTTCCAGAAAATGAGCCTAAACACTGAGTAATTATGAAGGAATCTCAGATAAAAACAATGTGGGAAAAACCCTGGAATTCGAGACTGGGAGTTATTGTCCTTTATTATCTCATCCTAGGGAAACTAGTCCTGATCATGTCACAGAGCTGATTATGGGCAGTGCTAGTTTCATGGGAAAGTCATCTTAGAAAACTTCCTGTGCTTCTCTCAATTTCATCAGAGGCCTGTCATTTACAAATATGAAGGGAACGGTGGGTTTCCCTGTCATTGTGTCAACCCATTCTTCCACACATAACACAATGCAAGGCTGACAGATATTATCAGGATACCTCTGGGGCATGGCAAGAAACAAGTACTAGATCAACACAAATTAAATGTGTCGTTAAGTTTACAGCATAGTCTGTTCTATTGCACATGATTTTTTGAAAGTTTTGATGCATGAGTGGCATATGGAGTGACTATTAACAGGATTATCTGAGTCACCTCTGACTACCGTTTAGAAGATACCAGACTCGCTGGAACAGGACGACCTTTGGCAGGAACTGGTATGTATACTAGGTTGGGTCCATTAACAACCATGAGTTCCTTTCTTCCTTTACAAAAATTTCCTGGTAATTCAAAGTGCTTGTATATCCACACAGGGGCTTGGCTGTTACCTCCCTCAACAGAAATCATAGTCTCCAGGAGAAAACCAAACCCCAAACCAACACAAACCAAACAGTAGAGAGGTTCCCCGTGCCCTCTACTGTCCAGGGCTGGTTTGGGTTTGAATGAGGCACTTGAAGCCTGAGTCACTCATGTGGGGAGAAGAGGCCAGCAGCACGCGGCAGCTGCACGGTCAACAGCAAGGCACCATGAGGGCTGGGATGACTTAACCTGCCTTGCCAAGCTCTGCCAGCTTGGTTAGAGTCCTGGCTGGCAGCAGCTCCGTTTCAGGGCCGGACCAAGACTGATGCCGAACACTGAACATGCCACGCGCACACATGGTTCTGGGTAGACTCCTCATATGCTAACATCATTCTTTGTCCTAGAGACTGTAAACTGAATGTTATTCATAGTTTTGGTAACACTTGCTACTTGTTCAAATGGATTAATCTTATTATAGTACAATTTTTTTTTTAAGACTCTCTTGCTATGTTACCCAGGCTGGAATGCAGTGGCGCCATCTCACCTCAGTGCAACCGCCACCTCCCCAGCAGCTGGGATTACAGGCACCCACCACCACACCCTGCTAATTTTATATTTTTAGTAGAGACAGGGTTGCACCATGTTGGCCAGGCTGGTCTCGAACTCCTGACCTCAAGTGACCGGCCCGCCTCAACCTTCCTAAACTGCGGGATTACGGGAATGAGCCACTGTGCCCAGCCCATAATTCTTTTATCACATGCTAATTCACAAGAAGCAAGATGAAGAATTTTGATCGTATTGCTTCACTGGGATTGATTTCTATTAAACATATCCAACTGCTTTGGGCCTAAGAAACCTGTCCAGGGTGGGTGGTATATTAAAGTACTGATTTTACATAGATATTTAAACACTTTTCTTATGCAGGTGAAGATTCAACATACCACTGAAATGTAAGCCTGATTTGTTGTAGTTTTTCCAAGGACTGGGTGCTGTTTTACATGTTCCTTGGAAAAGAAAACATTCTAGGAGGCAGCCATGAATAAATATTGAATAAACTTGGCAAAGAAAATGTAAACTTTATCTTTCGTATAATTTCTAAATATCTTCAGGAGCAGTTAACTCCATAGTTCTAAAATGCAGGGCTCAATTTCACAGATATTACCCTATTTGTAAGATCCTCATTCATTCTGAAGGAAACATACCAGTTTCTCCATTTTCATTAACTTGACGTCCTGTTGATGTAGTTTCTCATTCTTGATCTCTAACACAGCTTTCAGGCTTTCTAACTCCTGTTCCAGATACATGATCTGAGGATTTTTCTGAAAAGGACACAGCAAGATACTGCTCTTATTCCACACACTCACATAGTTCAAATTCTTAAAGAATCTTTGATTAGATTTAGACATTAGACAAGCAGTAAGAGATAGATGTTCATCATCTTAGAGGAATTTCAAAGAAAGAGGTGAGAAAGAAGAGCACCTTAAGTCAAAGACTGGTCCTAATACTGAAAACAAATATTTCACTCATTTATCAGTAGGTTAATACGCAAAAACGTGAGTTGCATCAAACATGTTATTGTAATCAAGAGAAAAACTATTGCTTACATACAAAACAGAATCTTGGCTGGCGATGAGGCTATCTGTAAGACAGTTACTGGCATTTGCCAGGAGAAAAGGGAACAACCGTTCTCTCCTACCAAACAAACTGATTAGGAAAGAAAAAGCAGTGCGTTATACCACTCTCTGGAAAGCAACAGAGATAACGACATCCTGAGTCTATGGATTTTTGTTATGATGGAGCTACGCTGACCAGGCGATACTTCAAGGGCAGACACAATACTATCATTTTATATTGCGACACCCCAGTACCTACATGGCATGGAGTACACAGCCTACTAAAATTTCTCTCCAAAAATTACAAAAGTTTGCCAGGCATAGTGGCATGCGCCTACAGTCTCAGCTACTCAGGAGGCTGAGGCAGGAGGATCAACCGAGCCGGGAGGTCAAGGCTGCAGTGAACTGTGAATGCACCACTGCATTCCAGCCTGGCGGCAGAACAAGACCCTATCTCAAAAACACAAAACTCTCCAAAATAAACGCTACAACAGGGGAGGCGTCCTTTGAGAGCACACCATTAATGTGGATTCCTCACCACCGCCCACCCACTCCTTGCTTTATTCATGGAAATTCAACTAAACCATCCAAAAGGTATGCTACAGAAGAACAGCTAAGGTCCACTGATCAGATATGTTTAATGAAGGAACGTCTTAGGTAGGAGTCAGTGGTGTGGATCATCAGGCTCATCTGCCGGGGCAGTGGTTTCTGCTCTGGACAAATCCTTAGGGGGAATCCAGGAAGGGGCCTTCGGGGATTACTTAGTCCAAACCCCTTACTTCACACAGAAAGGGAAACATGTTGCATGGGTTAAGCGACCTACTCAGGAAAGATCAGGAAAGCTTCCAGAGCTGGAAAGGGTCAGGGCAGGGACTAATACTCAGATCTTGACCTGTAGGTTCTTTAGATAGTTCCCTGAGGCTGGGAGAGGTATGCGTGTGTAGGTGTGGGGGTGGGATGAGGAGAGGCTGGTTAATGCATACAAACATACAGTTAGATAGAGGAATAGGTTCTGTGTTCAATAACACAGCAGGGTGACTATAGTTAATATATTATGTATTTCAAAATAGCTACAAGAGAAGATAGGAAATGTTCCAAACAAAGAAATGACACAGATGACGGATACCCTGAACACCCTGACTTGGGCATTACACAGTCTATGATTGTCTCAGCACATCACATGTACCCCGTAAATACATACAAATACCAAGTATCAATTTTAAAATTTCATACATTTTATACAGTGTTATCCTTGTACATAGGATTTTAAACCTTGAAAATAGTGAATCCTACCTCATTTTTGTTAGAGAGGAAAGGCATAACTTACCGTCAGTTTTAAAATTAGAGCATTTACAAGACTTGTACCCTCTGCATTTTCTCGTCTGCCAGCCCGTCCCTTTCTCCTGGACTACAGTCAGACACACTCTCCTTTTCCGCAGCCTCAGCATGCTTACGTGGCAGAAGCAGTTGGATGGTTCTGTGTTCCTCAGTCTGACTCTGCCTTAGCTTTTCAAAAGGAGCTGCAGTAGAAGAATCCCCTTTGTGTACCGGAGGCTCTTTCAAACCTGTTTCCTGAGCCATCAGTAAGGTTTACACCCTGCATGTCCCTGCATATATATAAGCCTAGATTTCGTCTGAAATCACTGACTCTTCCTAAGAATCTTCTAGAATAAACAGCTTTGAAGTTTCTTTGAATATAAGCTCATCTAATATTATCAAATAGCTAGAGGGTCTCCCAATGAGATTATTAGCAGAAGGTCTCACTGAGAGATCCACATAGGCACTTTCAGAGCTGGCCAGAGATTTAAGTGGAGAAAAGCTTGCTTCAGCAGTCCCAGAGCATAAACATGGAATGAAAATGGTGGTACTAAAGGCAGAAGCAGCCAGGAAAAAAATTTTTTTTCAAAAAGACAAAAAAAGGTTGGAGGAAGGCAGGGGAGAAAGGACAAATGTGCCAACAGAAATTTCAGCTTCCAAGAGATTTGTACTTTTCAGAAGTGACATTTATCCATATGATGAAATATTATTCATCCATAAAAAGAAATGAAATACTGAGATAGGCTAAACCACGGATGAACCTTGGAAACTTTATACTAAGTAAAAAATGCCAGTCTTAAAGGACCACATGTTGTACAATCAACCTTTTGTATTAATTCCTTAGAATTAGTAAATCTGTAGAGATAGAAAGTAGACTGGGGATAGCCTGGTGCTGGGGAATTTGAAGGAAATGGGGAGTGACTGCTAATAGGTCCAGGGTTCCTTTTGGGGGTGATAAAAATGTTCTAGAATGAAGTACCGGTGACCGATGGACAACTTTATGAATATGCTAAAAGCCACTGAATTTTACATTTTAAAAGAGTGAACTTTTCCTGGCCAATGTGGTGAAACCCTGTTTCTACTAAAAATACAAAAATTAGCTGGGCATGGTGACGTGTGCTTGTAATCCCAGTTACTCGGGAGGGTGAGGCAGGAGAATCGCTTGAACTAGGCAGTCGGAGGTTGCAGTGAGCCAAGATTGTGCCACTGCACTCCAGCTTGGGTGACAGAGTGAGACTCCATCTCAAAAAAAAAAAAAAAAAAAAAGAGTGAACTTTGTAGTTTGTAAATTGTATCTCAATACAGTGATTTTTTTTAAAAAAATAAAGTGTTGACATAAAACCCTAATCCTAATTGGCAGTTTCCTTCCTTTTCTGCAGGTATTAGCTTAGACCACCAGAAACATCCTGGACCTCATCTGTATGTCAGACTTTAGGTAAAACAAGACACCAGGAAGCACAGAAGCTCTTTTACACACCTTAGAAAGCACATTGCCAGACATGAAAAGGATTCCAAACCTGTGTTATTTCTCTGGCTGCTGAGTACTTAAATGACTCTAAAAGGCAATTAAGAAGAAAAATTCCATCCTGATAAAGGAGCACACACAACTTACTAAATTTGCTTTCTCTCTTGCTATTCTTTTCTGTTCTTCTGATTTCAGTTTTTCATTTAAAGCATCATTTTCACTCTTCAGATCACTGATTTGCTTCTAAAACACAAAACAATGAAATGTGGAACGTAAGTTAACAAGAAGACCCCAGAAACTCAGCATACGTACACAGAAACATTAAAACCAAACAAAATCAAAAATGATCATTTTTTTGTGGGGGATGCTGGGATATTGGCATTCACCCACCTCTAGCGATTCCTGCTTCTCAGAAAGTAAATCTTCAAGTGATTTCTTTTCTATTTCATGGCCTTTCTTAATTTCTGGGAAAATAACAAGATATTTTTGAGACAGTAACATTCTATAAGATCAATGTACTCTACAACAGTGAAAGCATATAGATGCAGGGGTTGACAAGGAAGCCATATGATGTTACTTCACATCTACGGTATGCTTTTATGTAAACTGGCCATCTGTTCTCAAAATAGCCTTGAGAGGTGGGTAGACATTCCCATTTTATGACTGAGAGCACTGAGGCCCACTGAGGCCCACCAAGGCCCACAGAGGCCATGCAACCTTAGGAAAACACTGAGTGCCATTTCAGGGCAGGCTCTCATAAATGCCACTCGAGACTCCTGGTCTGGAAACCCTGTGCTCTTTTGAATTTCCTCTTCATGACCTAAACGTAAGTCTATAATTACACTCATTTCTAGCAGGAAGGAAGAAAAACAATGTTTCTAAAAGTGTGCCCGGAGCCAGTCACTTTTACACATTATCATCTCTGCCTGACTCTGGGCAACTCTTATTTCTCTGGTGAGAGAGTTCTTGCTGAGGTCACACAGCCGGTTCCCAGCACACGTCCACGCTGCCTTGTAAGGTGCAACTGGTTTAGTAGAAAGACTGAGCGACACTGCCGATTCTGTTCTGAAAGCAGTGGCTTACACCCTTCCACTGATGAAAGATGAAAAATAGAAAAGACTCTTTTTCTATTCAGTAAGTGACATTGACATCCCACAGCTCCGCTGCTGTGCGGGAGCACTTGGGGTGCATCCTTTACTGTGGATTACAAGATAGAAACTTTTACTTTCAACTTCCCAGGAACCTAAGCCAGCAACCACCATCCCCCAAATGGCCTTTACAATCTTCCGAAGCCCATTCTATTTAACACAAGACTGGCATTTGTAACTATTATTTGCATCCTTAGTGGGAAAAGGCATCTGTTAACAATGAACAATGCGAAAAGGAACTAAGAACACCCCCACCCTGAACATCACAGAGCATTTGCTGAAGCAGAAAGTTAAGAATCATTTCCATCTTAAAACATATCACGTGGTTCCTTCAGATTTTATTCTGTTTAAAGAGGAAAAAAAGCATCCTTGCCTGAAAGGGAGGCTTCATAGGCCTTCTTGAGCAATTCAACTTTCTCTGAGTGGCTAGCTTCAATTTCCAACTTAGAGGTTTCATGAGCAGCATTTAAGTTGTCAAACTATAAGAAACAAACAAAACCGTGGTTTAACAGTAAAACCAAATGTCCTAAGTGGAATAAGCAAAGCGACCACATTAAGAGACTTCAAAGCTTCACAGGTAAGCTTGGGCTCTAGTTTAAAGGCTCCCCCAACACGTACAAAGGCCGGGGCAGTGGTTCACACTTGTAGCCTCAGCACTCGGGAGGCAGAGGTGCAGGATCACTTGAGCCCAGAAGTTCAAGTCCAGCCTGGGCAATGTCACAAGACTCTGTCTCTAGACACACACAAAGAACGCATAAAGAGCAACCCAACTGGGGTTCACCACTCAACTCTCCTCTGTCTCTTTCCCTACCCTCAGGAACGCAAACATAGAGGCTCTCCAGAGTGATGGATGGAAATGGCTGCATCAGCCACAAGGAATGACCAGGAATGAGGATATGTTTTACAGTGACAGGGCCACATGCTCTGCGCCTGTCATTTGACCACTCAGGCCCTAGCACGTACCTGGCCTGGAGTAGGCACTCTGCAGATAATTACTAAATGAAAAACTGAGTTAAAAAGGGAGCTATGAAATTAGAAAGGTTTGATATTCTATTCAGTGAAAAAAAAATAGGGTATTTAAACAAATGCCACGAAAAAAAAAAAAATGCAAAACAATAGTTTGGCAGCACAACACCAGGATGTTTATAAGGGATTATTTCTGGGTAGAAAGAAAGGGTTGTTTTTCAATTTTATCTTTTCCTCCTCCTTTTCTTCCCTTCTTTCATTTAACATACATACATTGCTTTGGTCATAGGAAAACTATTCAATTAAAAAGACATTGTTTCCGAGGCAGGTGGATCATCTGAGGTTGGACCAGCCTGGCCAACACGGTGAAACCCTGTCTCTACTAAAAATACAAAAATTAGCTGGGCATGGTGGTGGGTGCCTACAGTCCCAGCTACTCAGGAGGCTGAGGCAGGAGAATCACTTGAACCCAGGAGGCGCGGAGGGTTCACTGAGCCAAGATCAAGCCACTGTACTCCAGTCTCTAGCCTAGGCAACAGAGTGAGACTCTGTCTTAAATAAACAACAGCAACATACTTTTTATACCTCTTAGACTAAAAAACAAAGAGAAGCTCATCAAGGATGTGAATAGCAATCAGGATTCAAGGAAGCAGCAGAAGCCTCAGATAAGCTCTGGCTGCAAAAGCACAGACCTGCTCTTGCAGTTGCATTTTGTACTTCTCTGCTTCTTCAATGTAAGTGTCCCGAAGCTTTTCATACTCCCTGGTGTAAAATTCCTTAAGCTGATTCTCTCGTTCTGTTTTTTCAGCCTGGTGCTGCTGGACAAATGCTTCATACGCTGTCTGTAACTCATTCCTGGCTTTTTCTAATTTCTCACAGGTGGATGAAGCAGTGACTGAAAACAGATGAGAAAGAAGAGGGAAGAGGTCATTTTATTTGTGAAACGTCCTATATTCATTGCAGTCACACATAGCTGTGATGACACCTGAAGCATAAACCCACGATGTCTCGGGTCTCTGGTGACCATATGTTCAAACGTAATAGTATGGAACTGCATTGTAAAAAGGAACACGAGGGCAGGGCATGGTGGCTCACACCTGTAATCCCAGCACTTTGGGAGGCCAAGGTGGGGGAATCACCTGAGGTCAGGAGTTCAAGACCAGCCTGGTCAACATGGCGAAACCCTGTCCCTCTTAAAAATACAAAAATTAGCCAGCATGGTAGCAGGTGCCTGTAATCCCAGCTATTTGGGAGAGTGATGCAGAACTGCTTGAACCCAGGAGGCAGAGGTTGTAGTGAGCCAAGATCATGCCACTGCACTACAGCCTGGGTGAGAGACTGAGACTCCATCTGGAAACCGCCCTCCCTACCCAACCAACACACATACACTCAAAAAAGTGACTCCCAAGCAGTAAGAGAAGTACTTCAGAAGAGCCAGGTTTCCAAGGGAAGATCCCCTCTCATGTGGTGACCAGTCAATGCAGTGGTCAAGAAAAGAGCCTTGGCCAGGCCGAGACATTTCTTAGGACAAGCGACTCCTCCGTCTCCCAGCCAGCCAGTGTGGCAGAAGCTCATACAAGAGCAAGACAGACCAGGGATAACAAACTAGTGGACCTTAAGCTTGTGCTTAATTTGAGCTGATTATAATTTGTTATTTCAAAACTAATTAAAATGAAATATTAGTCTCTATTAAACACAAATCACCAGAGCACAAATATCTTAGGAAATAAAAACATCTTAAAAGTACCCACATAGGCCAGGCATGGTGGTTTATGCCTATAATTCAAGTATTTTAAGAAGCTTATGCAGGAGAATCATTTGCGCCCAGGATTTCATGACCAGCCCGGACAACACAGGGACACCCCATCTCTTAAAATTAAAAAAAAAAAAAAGTATCCAGGCATGATGGTGTGAGCCTGTAGTCCCTGCTACCGAGAAGGCTGAGGTGGGAGGATCACTTGAGCTCAGGAGGTTGAGGCTGCAGTGAGCCATGACTGCACAACTGTCAGGCAACAGAGTGAGACCCTATCTCAAAAAAAAAAAAAATTATAAAATGAAACGTTAAAAAAACTTTATATATATATGAATGAGTGAGAGAGACACACACACACACACACACACATACACACGGAGAGACAGAGACAGAGAGAGAGAGAGAGATGGAGTCTTGCTCTAACACCCAGGCTGGAGTGCAATGGCACGATCTTGGCTCACTGCAACCTCCGACTCCTGGGTTCAAGTGATTCTCCTGCCTCAGCCTCCTGAGTACCTGGGATTACAGGTGCATGCCGCCACGCCCGGCTAATTTTTGTATTTTTAGTAGACATGTGGTTTCACCATGCTGGTCAGGCTCATCTCGAACTCCTGACCTCGTGATCCGCCTGCCTTGGCCTCCCGGTTAATATATTTTAAAAGGGCAAAGTAATCTGATAAACATACTAGAAAATTACAGCATCTTATCTCTTCCCTACAACTACCAAAAATAGAATGACTAACAATATAATACATGGCAGAACACACCAAAAGATATATGTACACACACTACAATAAATCCTAGCAAATCGTGAATTCCTTAGGAAGTCTGACTTTGGACATTCCCAGCCTTCCGTCATCGAGATGTAAATACAGGCAGACAGGGTGCTACTGTAATTGTCAGGGGTACACATGCTGTCCACACCCCTAGAGTGCCCGTGGATTAATACAACAGGGTTGCTGGCAAATCTGTTAAATTAACTCTCACCTCTCTTTTGGAAAGGAATAACATATCAGGAGTTGTTGAAGGAAGAAGATTATTTTAGGGCAGAGAAAAGGACGATTTAGATCAATAATTATTTGACCTAAGGAATGTGAAAATGGCAGGTTCTTAGGAAAATTTCCTACAATGGTGTCGACTTGTTATCTCAGGAACCTGCCATGCGGTGGTAGAAATACCCAAGTCACTTGGCCCAAATCAGTATTCTTTCAGAGGAAAAGGAGGCTACATTGAAATAATGGCAGGAATAGTGTCTGCTAAAGAGAACCCTTAAAAATTAAATAAATCCACAAATGTTTATTGAAGGGCAAAGAATGAACATTTAAAAAAAAAAAATCCCCAAAACAAAAACTATTTCTCGGTGCCTGGCACAGAATGGGGCTCCTTATCTTGTTTAACCCTCACAGAGGACCTTGGGCAACATATAAAAAAGGAAACTCCCACAGAGAGGCTAAATCATCTGCCCAGGCACAGAGCTGGCAAGTGTGAGAGGACGGGTTTTGGTGAGCAGTCTGAATTCTGATTCTGTCTGCACCCAAAGCCTGTGTCCCTTCTTTCCCACCAAGCTGTCTCTTGTGCCAGGGCTGGAGTGGCGCATGACGGGGCCTTTACTGGAAGAGACATAGACAGAGAAGTGGCGGGACCAGGCCAGACCTTAGGGCCCAGGGAGTGGCACTCAGGACAGTTTACATCCAGTCAGGGTGGACCAAAGGTTTGGTCAGATTTTTAAAACAATTAAAATAAAAACAAAAAATAAAAACTGTGATGAGGGCTGGGCACAGTGGCTCACGGCTGTAATCCCAGCACTTTGGGAGGTCAAGGCGAGTAGATCATGAGGTCAAAAAATCGAGAAGGAGGCCAACATGGTGAAACCCCGTCTCTACTAAAAGTACAAAAATTAGCTGGGCATGGTGACGCATGCTTGTAATCCCAGCTACTTGGGAGGGTGAGGCAAAAGAATCGCTTGAACCTGGGAGGCAAAGGTTCCAGTGAGCCAAGATCACGCCACTGCACTCCAGCCTGGCGACAGGGAGAAACGTCATCTCAAAAACAAAAACAAACAAACAAAAAACTGTGGTGAAGTTGACATCAAATTAACAATTATTTTTAAGTGTATAATTCAGTGGCATTAAATACCCTTACATTGTTGTGTAAGCTTTGCCATGATCCATTCTCCAGAACGTTACCCCCCAACCTGAAATTCCATACCAATTAAACAGTAACAACCCATCCCCTCCCCTTCCCCAAGGCCCTGGCAGCGACCATTTTACTTTCTTTCTCTATGAATCTGACCACTCAGTACCTCATATACCTGGACTCATATAGTACTTGTCCTGTTGTGACTGTTTATTTCATTTAGCATATGTCCTCAAGGCTCATCCAAGCTGTGGGATGTGTCACAATTTTCTTCCTTTTGAAGGCTCAATAGTATTCCATTGTTGGCCAGGTGCAGTGGCTCACGCCTGTAATCCCAGCACTTTGGGAGGCCAAGGCAAGCAGATCGCTTGAGTTCAGGAGTTCGAGACCAGCCTGGCCAACATGGCGAAACCCCATCTCTACTAAAATACAAAAATTAGCCCGGCATGATGGTGCACGTCTATAGTCCCAGCTACTTGGGAGGCTGAGGCAGGAGAATTGCTGGAACCCAAGAAGTGGAGGTTGCAGTGAGCCAAGATGACACCACTGCACTCCGGCCTGGGCGACAGAGCAAGACTCTGTGTCAAATAATAATAATAATGATAATATTCCATTGTACGTACTGATGACATCCGTGCATCCACTGACCATCCACGGACACTTGGGTTGCCTCTACCTTTGGCTATTGTGAGTAATGCTGCTATGAACACCAGGGGACAAATACATGCCTGAGTCCCTGCTTTCAATTCTTTGGTGTACATACCCAGAAAGAACTGCTGACTCATATGGCGATTCTATTATTAATTATTTGAAGGACTATAGTACTCTCTTCCATAGTGGTTGAACCATTCTACATTCCCATCAGCAGTACCACACAAAAGGGTTCCAATTTCTCCACATCTTCACCAGAACCTATTTTAGTTTTTCAAATATATATAACAGCCATCCTAATGAGTCCATCACTGTGGTTATGATTTGGTCAGTAGATTTTCAAATTGAGCCATGTGACAGAAGTAAAATTCTGGCATCAAGGGTGAAAATCCTATTCCAGCATGAGCAATGGTGGGAGACGGAATGATGAGCCTTGGTGACTAAGAAACTCACAAAGCAGAAAAGATAGAACCCATAAAGACAGACGGAGGCCAGATTACAGGAGCCATCGCATGGAACTCAAGCCTTTAGGACTGAACATCAAAAGTTTTTTTTTCCCTTTAAAAGAATTTAGTAAAAGACAGTGACAGTCTTGATTGCTGGAAGTATTTTTTTTTGTTTTTCCTTTAAAAGAATTTAGTAAAAGATGGTGATGGTCCTGACTGTTGGAAGTTTTTTTCTTTTTTTCATTTAAAAGAATTCAGTAAAAGATAGTGATGGTCTTGACTGCTGGAGAACATTCTCTTCATATTCACTTTTCCTTCTATTACACTAGTAACCACAGAAGAAAAAATGACTCAAGACGTCCAATGTTAGTCAAACGAGTAAACACAGCATTACCTTCTGCCAAGTAACCTTCCGACTCTGAAGGCTCCTCATGTGAATCTCATACTAGAACTTTCTATGAAAACCTACAACTTCGCAAGCCACTGGTGAAGGCATCAAATAGCTTTCTAGTCCGAGAAATTCTAGTTTCATGCAGCCTTTTCACTTGCTTCTCTTAAAATTTCAGATATTTCCAAAGTTAGAAAATGAAAAGTAAGAACATGATCTGAACCCATCTGGAAGCTCATATCCGGGAGAGAAACATTGAAGTGAACTCAGGGACTCAGCAATAAACAAGAGACTGCCTTCAGGCCCTGGGCTAGAAGAGCTTTGAAGCAGACGTTAACAGCTGGCTACCCTGGCTGATTTTAACGCATCTGTTTATAATAAAAATACTGTTGGTCTGAATACATAATTATGGCACATCAGCCTTTAAAACCAAATAGGATACAGAAAAGTCCTTTCCCATTAGCCCTGGGACAGGGCTGTTCTTTTGTTTACCAAAAAAAAAAAAAAAAAAAAAGGCAGTTCTGAAGTTCTGTTGGCCACCATAAGTGAGGTGAAGGGAGGACACATGGGAAGAAACGGGAAGGAGAAAAAGAGAAAATGGGTCACATGGGGGAATGGGAGGTTCACTGCTGTTATTGCAACAGTCCAAAGCAGCAGGCCCAGCCCCAGACGGTGACATCAGCCTGCAGCTGTGCATAGACCTTTGCTCTGTTTACTGGCCCGGTGTGCTGCTGCGGAACAGCTGGGCTGCAGTCATCGCTCACACTAATGGCTTTAGTTTGAAAAACCTGGCCTGGGCTCCGAAGGAAACATTTATTTGGCATAAAGAACTCATGAAGAACTTTTTAAAGGATGCACGTTAAAGGTTCTCAGAGCGCTTCTCGACAGCTGTGACATAATGTGTGTGTGTGTGGCGGTGGGGGTTGTGCATAACCCTGATTTGAGGCCGTGGACTTTCCTGTGCACTGACTACAGCTTAGGGGAGATTTATGGTGCCACCTGTGTGTGCTCTCGCCCCTATCCGCAGTCTAGTCTCTTCTTGCTTATTCTCCAGAATTCCACTCACTTTCAGTTAATCAGACGTCTGCCCAACAAAGCCAAAACCAAACATTAAATGGTTCTGAATTTGCACCAAGCAAGCATGGAACTTTCCCCCAGTGATACATGCGACTGTTTGAAAGTAGGTATTACACAAACACAAAGGTAAAGTAGTCCTTTTGTCCCTTTTTTTGTTTTTTTTGAGACGGAGTCTTGCACTGTTGCCTGGGCTGGAGTGCAGTGGTGCGATCTCGGCTCACTGCAACCTCCTCCTCCTGGGTTCACGCGATTCTCCTGCCTCAGCCTCCCGAGTAGCTGGGACTACAGGTGCCCGCCACCACACTTGGCTAATTTTTTGATTTTTTAGTAGAGACAGGGTTTCACTATGTTGGGCAGACTGGTCTCGCACTCTGACCTTGTGATCCGCCCACCTCAGCCTCCCAAAGTGCTGGAATTACAGGTGTGAGATACTGCGCCCAGCCTCTGTTGTTTTAATCATTCCATTAGTTGATTTTTTTTTTAAAGCATGTATATGATTAAGAACACCAACAAACCACTGCTTGTAGGAGAACTGTTGGGCAACTTTTGTATACACATGTGTAAAACATGAAAGCTATCTCCAGCAATCTAGCTTAAAAGAGGAAATACAGTTCTCAGGATTTAAGGAAAAAGAAAAGAAAAAGAGAAAGGAAGAAAGCAGAAGGGGGGAAGGGAGGGAGGGAGGAAAGGGGAAGAAGGAAAGGAAGGCAGACTCATGTACAAAATCATCTCTAAAGTATAAGGCCATACTGAGATTCGAAGTCAGTATTTTCACTCTGTAATGAACCACCTGAGAAGAATTCTAGGCCAGTGGCCCTCCCTGACAGTTTAAATCAGGGATAGCCGAGCAAGAAAAAAAAAAAAATCATAACAAGTGAAATGCTAAGTTTTGCTTTTCAAATAATTATCAGGATGATATGTGGAAAATGCCCAGCGCCACAGTCAAACATAATCTCTGGAAAACAGAGCTGGAGTCCTCCCAGGTCCTTCAGCACTGAGCCCTGCACAGCAGGAGTGGAGCCATTACTTAATTAGTCTTCATGGCTTTTTCTCAGAGGGGAAGGTCAGACTTCTATTATTTCCATCTCACAGAGACTCATTTCCCTTTGTTAATTGATAAATGTACTGTTCACAGAGAAAAGCATTACACAGCCATGGCCCGACACGACACTGTTAATATTCTTTTGAAATGATACAGCGCTTTCCTAGTTTTTATATCTGAGTAGCACGCTTCACTATGAGACGACCAAAAATATTTTAATGCTCAAGAACATAAATAAATGTCCTAGTAGAATAGAGCCAAAATTACTTGGGTTCAAATCTCAGTCACATCACTTAGCTGCTACATCACTCGAGCAAATTACTTAAACTTTCTAAGCCTACATTTTTTTTTTTCTTTTGAGATAGAGTCTTCCTCTATCACCCAGGCTGGAGTGTAGTGGCGCAATCTCAGCTCACTGCAACCTCCGCCTCCCGGGTTTAAGGGATTCTCTTGCCTCAGCCCCTTGAATAGCTGGGATTACAGGCATGCACCACCATACCTGGCTAATTTTTATATTTTTAGTAGAGACAGGGTTTCACTATGTTGGCTAGGCTGCTCTAGAATTGCTGACCTCAAATGATCCGCCTGCTTCGGCCTCCCAAAGTGCTGGGATTACAAGCATGAGCCACCGTACCTGGCCTAAGCCTACATTTCTTCATTTTTAAAATGGAGATAGTATTAGTCCCTTCTCTATAGGATGAAATAGCACAGGTGAAGCACTCACCCCAGTGCCTGACCAGAGTAACTCTGCAGATAAATTGTATAATTGTTATGGCTTGCAAGAGTCCACTGATTCCAATGTGTTTGAAGATTCCTGGAAGACAGGCTTGGGGTTCCGTAACAGAAATATAACAGTTAACAAGCAGCATTGCTGGCCTAGTATTCAAATTTGATGCATAAGCACGCACATACATAGGTATTACGGTGGAGTATACACTCACTTCAAGTCTTCACCTTCCACTATTACTGTTCTCGACATTATGTGCAATAGAATTTTCCTAATTTGGAGGAGGTTTTATGTAAATCAGACCTAAAATATAAAAGGAAAAGTGCCAGGCAAATTTTCATAGTGCCACATAAGAGATTATGATAGAAAGAAGAGACAAACAGGAAAAAGAGACGATTCCATTCCCAAATTGCATACATGCACCTTTCCCGGACGCTCTGGCCAGGCTGCTGTGGGCGGCAACTCTCCCCCACCCCACCTCGAAATCCCCACCTCTGCACCAGCTAGGATGAAGAAGAGCAGCCTGCCTCCAGCTCAGCCTGCAGCGGGCCCCTCGCTCTCTCTTGGCCGCCTGGGAAACTGGCCTCCCTCCTCTCAGTTCTGGGCTCCTTGACTTCTTTCTTCAACAGCACATACCCAATACACTTCTCAGGCTAAACTCTCACTTCTCCTGTGCGCCACCCCCAGAACCAGGAGGGGACACTACCTTCTACTGCAGAGTGTGATAATGTCATAACATTCTACGAGGGGAAATCCGATCACCACACACGTCCATGGCAAGTGACTATGCTGGCGACTCCCTTAAGCCAGGGTCTCATCTGGTTTGAAACTGGAGGCAGTAATATCACTGAACAGGTAACCAAGAAGTTGTTTTTAAACATCAGAGGCTTTGTGGACAGGCAGTGGCCGAAAGAAGAAGAAAAAGGTGGGACCTAGACTATCCCACAAATAGGCATGTCCGGTTTCCTGGGCCTCTGCGTCCTGATATGGAAGGTAGGAACTAATACTACCTGTTCGGCCAACCCTACAGATTGGTGAGAGTGAAGTGAAACAGTTACTATTACGCTTCGTAGAAAGTCTTCCCAGCCTGTGGAATACTCCGCTACTCACAGAGTGCCAGGGTTTGCCTCTCTAAAGATACTTTGTCAAATGACCATGAAATTTTGCAGACAAGTAGACGACAAGGTTCTTTTTCTGAATTTCAAAATTATCTCCAAATGGCTTTCTGATTGCTCTTGGGCATTAAATCAACGAATCAATAAGAGCTCATTTCAAAGTCTTCCATAAATCATAAATTATTAGGAACTTACTTTTTACAGAAGGCCTGCACTATCAAATCAATCCTCCCATAAATGCCACTTCACCTTTAAAACTCAGTTCACACTTTACAAGGTGCTCTCATATTTGTTTCATGTAATGTAACAATGCTCTGAATGAATAAAATAGGCATTACCATACATCCCATCTTACTAAAGAAGAATGGAAATGGCACAGCTGGATCTACAACTCCAGCCTCTTTTTTGTTGTTGTTGTGTTTTGACTAGATACGGGGTTTCACCATGTTGGCAAGGCTGCTCTCAAACTCCTGGCCTCAAGCGATCTCCTCACCTCAGCCTCCCAAAGTGCTGGGATTACAGGCTTGAGCCACCGTGCCCAGCCCTAGAACTCCAGCGTCTTTGAGAGCCTAAACACAGAACACCAAACGGGATCTTTTTCCTAGCCTGAGATGGAGTAGAGAGAAGTTAATTCACACGTACCACGGACGCCTCGGGGTAGTAGGGCTTCTCTTGTGGGAGCACTGCAGAAAAGACTCCAAGATAGGCAGGTAAAAAAAATGACCTTTCTCTCGCTCTATTGGTTAGTGCTGACAAAGTGTGACTCTCACGTGGGAAGAGAATTCCACTCAGCCAGCCTGTCTTCCATCTCCATCGTGGCGCCTAGGTACCAGCTGGGCCTCCCCTAAGCTTCGAGCCTCTCCCTGCCAATGTTCCGCCTCCCACCCTTGAAGAAAAGCCTGCAAAGGCCTTGCTGTTTTTCAGCTCATTCACTGGCCAACGTGCTGCAGAACAGATGCTCTTTTTTTTTTTTTTTAAATCACAACAGCAAACACTCCATGTACAAATGAAAACATTTAGGAATAAAAGTGGGCTGGAGGCGACAGCACAGCTGAATAACGGACAATCTGTTCTAAGATTCAGGCCTGAGAGAAGTGAGGCAGACTCTAAAGGAATCCTATTTCCATCAAGAGTTTCAATGTGGGAAAAAAAAAAAAAAAAAAAGGTCGATTTCGAGTCAGGTACTGTTCTGCCTCTCCTCCTCCCTGACGGATCACTTTTTAGGGTGCAAGGGGCAAAAAGGCTGCTATAAGCCCTTGGCATGTGTAACATTTGAAAGCTTATTTGTAAGAATGTACTCAATTCAGTTGGAGTTACTTCATATTATCCTTACTATGCTTATTTGATATATATATATATCAAATATATATAAAAATGTATGTATCAAATATACATACATATACATTTTTTTTTTACATAAAAGAAACAATATTCTAGACAGCTAGAGCAGTGTCAAAGGGTAGTCCTGGGGCACCTACATGAGAACCACCTGGATGATCATTAAAAGTGCAGACTCCTCCTCAATTTCCATTAAGGGAGAGGTTCTGCTTTATTTTTCTTTGTAGGTAGCCAAGGCTGTACTCAGATATTGCTAATAGGGAAGAAACACTGGTCTCCTGTTAACCTGAGGACACTAGGGCCAGAGGTCAGGAAGAGGGATCACTTTCCCCATCAACACATCTTTCTAGAAGTGCTGCCTCTCCTTCTATAACTGTGAAGCACCCATTACTATTCCTTAAAGCCCAAAGCGGGGTTATAGTAGGATGATGGATATAGGAGATGTTGGCATTAAAAAAAAAAAAAAATGTGCAGATTCCTGGACTTCATCCCCAGCCAACGGAGTCAGAAGCAACGGGCATGAGAACTGAGGATCTGCATTTCAACCAGGTCAGTTTTCGTACACAATAAAGTTTGGGAACCACTATTCTACACAATAAGGTATTAAATTAGGAAAATCACAAGTTGAGAGACTGGAGTGAGGACAAGTAACAGGACAAGGAGGAACACTCAGTGGGTTTCAAACACAGGTACCATCGGTAAAACTGCATATCCACAGGTGAGAAAACATGGCCTTTTACTTATGAAGACAGCCAACCAAAGTCCAAATCGAGGGCAGATGTGGATGGGAAGAGAATGAGCTAAGTTTGAGGTGGCTATCAACTCAGTCTTCGAATAAGTCAGGGAGATAAACAGCCCTGTTTTGGTGTACAGTTGGTTTTCAGTATATTAATAGATTTTTCATTAAAGCCTACTTCAAGAAAAATCACTTCTGGAATTTTACAACTCAAAAGTGACTTACCTGTAAAGAGTTTGAAAATTATTTTAAATACATAGCCTTGTTAAACCAAAATTGTAGACAAAAACGGAACAGTGAATGAATCAACACATTCCATATGGTGTGAGGCAGTCCGAAGTTCACAGACACGGGGTAAGTGCTGATTACACAATGTGTATACTGCTTTTGGCAATATACTGTTTTTTGCAAGTTACTTTCCTCAGTAAGATATATTTTAACAATATTTCTTAAACTCTTGATTAGAAGAAAATTATTCCAAAAGCAGCTATCAATGCAAAGTAGTGTTTATTTCATATAATTTTCCAATCTTTCAAATCATTTCATCAGACTTTCCCTGTGGTGACTACCAGAAGATTGGTGGTCTAGCCATCTTGGGTTCTGAGGCAAGCTCTGTGCTTTCTAGCTTCCCCTGGGAAGTTACTTAACCTCTGGGCCTCAATTTATTTTTTTTTTTAAATACAATGCAGATGAACAGACAGAGCTGAACATTGTTTGTTAGGGATGAGTAGGCACCAAATACACAACGCTGTTATACCTAGCTCATAATTTTCCTGCATAAAAAATCAACTGGTCTTTTTATACTATTATGGGAAGGCCAGGCATTTTTACAGAATTAAGGATTAAAATCTTGTTGCACAAAATAGAAATAATCAGGACTAATGTATAAAAAGGTGAGAGTTACCCGTTAATTCCGACAGCTCAAATATAATTTTGAAATATGAAATAACTCTTTCTTCATTAATTTAGATCAAGTTTGTCCAACTCACAGCCTGCATGCGGCCCAAGACAGCTTTGAATGCGGCTCAACACAAATTTGTAAACGTTCTTAAAACATGATGAGATTTGTGATTTTTTTTCTTTTAGTCATCAGCTATTGCTAGTGTTAGTGTATTTTATGTGTGGCACTAGACAATTCTTCTTCTTCCAATGTGCCCCAGGGAAGCAAAAAGATTGGACACCCCTGATTTAGATGCAAAGTCTGATTCCAAGGAGTAACATTAATAAAAAGCAAAAAGAACCCAAAAGATCATAATCATGGTCATCTATTGCACCAGTTTTTATTCAACATGACTCTAGAAAGAAGCTTATCCTAGAGGCAAAATGTCTGCTGCAGACATAGACCGTTTTAAATTTAGCTGTAATCTATTTCAAAGGCTGACACTTTCAAAATGCTCTGATTAAGTGGGATGGTCGGACATAATCTACAATGCATCCAAGAGAATTATACCTCTCCCTTATGACCATGCATTCCTACAGGACAATAATTTTTTCTTTGCAAGATGTGGACTGTATTTTTTAATTATTCTGACTGCTTTATTTAAACTTTTACTTGACGTTGAGGGGTACAGGTGCAGGTTTGTGATACAGGTGAACTTGAGTCACAGGAGTTTGTTGCACAGATTATTTCGTCACCCAGGTACTAAGCCCAGTACCCGACAGTTATTTTTTCTGCTCCTCTCCCTCCTCCCGCCCTCCACCCTCAAGGAGGCCCCAGTGTCTGTTGTTCCCCAATTTGTGTCCGCATGTGTTTGTCATAGAAATGTTATTTAAACAGTTTATAGAGAAACATTTGTGCATTAAAAAAAACACTGAGTACTAGCATATTTTACGAAGAAAACTACCTTTCCCTAGCTACCATCATTGGTAATAAAATCATTCATTCGTTGAAGTCTAAGCACCTGGTAAGCGCCAAGCACAAGGTGGGAGAGCTATAAAAATGAGCTACTGGCCCCGCCCTTGAAGAGTTCCTAATTCCAGATGGCAAGAAAAGGTCTATAAACATCACTGTAAGAAACAAAATCTTAAATGTGTACAAGGTGCCTTGAAAGGCACATTAGAAGGCACAATTAAGCTTGAAAGATGTGGGAGAAATTCAACTGAAGATATTTTAGCTAAGACTTAAAAACTGAGTAAATGAGAAGGAGCTTGAGGGGTCCATGATGGGAGGGGAGTGGAAAGAGTAGAGTGCACTCCAGGCAGAGAGGATACCGTGCAAAAGATGTGGACAAGAGGTGCTAATGAACCCACGGCTGGGGCCTGGGAGGGGAAAGGAGGTGTGAATAAAGGGGAAAGAGTGCCTAGACATGAATTTGGACTGGAAGATTTCAATCAGTCAAATCACAATGGTGTGCTTAGTATGTCTGGATTTTTTCCCCCAAGGCCAAACTGGAGTCTTTTGTGTTTGTTAAAAATGTCCAGTAGAAGCCGGCTGCGGTGGCTCAAGCCTGTAATCCCAACACTTTGGGAGGCCAAGGCAGGTGGACCACCTGAGGTCAGGAGAGTTCGAGACCAGTCTGGCCAACATGGGGAAACTTCGTCTCTACTAAAAACACAAAAATTCGCTGGGAGTGGTGGTGCACACCTGTAATCCCAGCTACTCGGGAGGCTGAGCAGGACAATCACTTGAATCCAGGAGGTGGACGTTGCAGTGACCCAGGATGAAGCCATTGCATTCCATCCTGGGTGACAGGGTAAAAACTCCTTCCAAAAAAAAAAAAAACTCAAAACACAAAATGTCCAGTAGAGACACATGTCAGCTTTACTCTAAGTATAATTAATCCTGGCCGCAAGTGGAGAGCAGATCACAGGCCAGGAGGCAAGGTGGCCTGTGGGGTAGCTGTTGCAGTACCTTCCAGGTGAGAAATTGTGGGACTTAAAGCGGCAGCAGTCAGAATGCTGAGCAGGGATGGATGCAAGTGGCATTCAGGACACAGACTGACATGCACATGGAGGATGGAGGAACAGGAGTATGATTTCAGTTGTTAGCTTGGGTGGTAAGTGAATCATATCACCATCATCAAAGCTGAAGAACCGGGGTGAATGAGGAGACGCTGCATGGCGCTCAGGAAGGAAGGGGCTGGGTCATCAGGAAGGTCTGATTATACTGGACTGGCTCACCTGGGGGCAGCACCTCACTGAGACGCATCTGCAGCTTGGGAAGGAGAGGACCAGAAAAATAAATCTGGGTCATTCTTGTATAGGTAGTGGTGGAAACTATGGGAATGGATGAGAAAACAGCTGGCAAAGAAACCCTTGCTATATACTATGACACTATTTAATGAGTAAGTGAACTTACGGGACACCCACTTGATAGACTTTCCCCCAGCCCATTAAAGGTGATCACATTGGAGACCGTGAGGCAATGTGGAAAAGTGCTTGACCTGTCCAGTTAAAAAGATCACAGCAGACATTTGACCAGGTGCAATGGCTCACATCTGTAACCCCAGCACTTTGGGAGGCTGAGGCGGGTGGATCACTTGAATTAAGCATTCGAGACCAGCCTGGCCAATTATGGTGAAACCCTGTCTCTACTAAAAATACAAAAATTAGCCCAGCATGGTGATGTGCACCTGTAATCCCAGCTATTCAGGAGGCTGAGGCAGGAGAACTGCCTGAATCCAGGAAATGGAGGATGCAGTGAGCCGACACAGTGCCACTGCACTCCAGCCTGGGCAACAGAGCAAGACCCTGTCTTTAAAAAAAAAAAAAAAAAAAAGGATCAGAGTAGGCATTTAACATATACAAATCTCAAAAGTATTATGAAAGAAGCCAGAGACAAAAAACAGCATACTGTATCTTTCCATTTAAATCAGAATATAGTTCAGACAAAACCTGTGATGATAAAGGTTAAATCAGTGTTTGCTTCTCGGGGGAGGGGTGTTCCACTGTGAAATGGCATGAGGCAATTTTCTGGATTGACAGAAACAGTCTATGCTTGATAAGGATGTAGGTTTTAGGAGTATATGTCTGTCAAAAGTGATGGAATAATTAGCATTCCATTGTATGAAAATTATACCTTAATTTAGAAAATCATAGTATGAAGTTGTATATATTCATATAAACTAAGAAAAGTGAAAATGCAAATAAAGTTACGTCAGGGCAGTGGAGCTACGGGCTGTTTTCTTTTCACTTAAAAATTTTAATTTTCATACACTGTTCTAAAAAAAAAAAAAAAGAATTTTAAAACATCAAATGCCTAAAAATATTTATCAATTACCCAGGAAAACAGAAAGCAGATTCTATTATTTTTCCATAGGAAACAGAAAAGAATCTCTACAATTATGGACTTTATACCTGGAGTTAACAAGAAAACACAAGAGACAGTAAAGATATCAACTTAGAGTATCAAAGAATCACTGGACCAAGGGGACACTTTTAAGAATTTCTGCAGAAGCAAAGTACCAGTGCTTCATGAGGGGAGGGTGGCTGAGACAGTGGAAACACATAGGCTGCTTTGGGTGTTGGCATGGTGAGAGTGAGAGGACAATGGGAAAGTCAGCGGATGCCGGGGACAGTGGGAGGCTGCTAGATTCGGAAAGTGGAAAGCACAGACTCTACCTGGGTTTAGTGCTCCTGAGTTTATCAGTTGTCCTCTTTCCTTGCAGTTCTTAATAGTTTGGGTACCTCGTCTCAGCTTTCATAGAGAAGGTGAAGAAACATTACCCAATGGGAGAGTGACATTAACTCCCATCGCCCCACCCCCATTACTTTGGAGGGGAAAAGTGGGTGCTCTGATGACGGCGATAGTGGCAGCTCTCTTTTCTTGAGTTGCTGTGATGGGCCAGGTACTACGCCATTGCTTTATATGCATTACTATTTTATTCAAGCCCCACAATAACCCAGCGAAATATATACTGATTTCATATCACCAGTGAAACAACCGCACTCAAAGAAGTTAGGTGACACCCAGCCAGGAGTGGGTGGACAAACACTTAGGCTTTGACTCCACACCCCAGACTCTACTGGATCAGGACAATACTCTGATGAGGTCTCATTTCCACTTGAGTCTGAAGAGCCTGTCGTTCGGGATTTCTGGTAATACCGAGTCTAATGACTATTCCTCTCTGTGGCATAGATGATGCCCTCACAAAACGGCCCCTGTGGTTAATGACTACACAGCTGTCAAGCTGCATACATCCTAATACCTATTATTTACTAGCAGTTAACACTTGGTGCTAGATGCTTCACAATGCATTACCTCATGTAATCCTCACAACCACCCTTGGGGCAGACGATCGGCACCGCCATTTTCACCGAGGGTGAAATTGGGACGGAAGAGATACAAAGCGACTTCTCCTAAGTCCCTAAGTCCCTCAGTTACCACAGATGTGGCCCCGGACAGTGTGACAGCATGAGCCTAACCACTTGACTGCCTTCAAATTTAAAACTGGGTTCCCAACTTTGCTATGGAAACCCGTCTCAACTCATACTGAAACTAACAATCCCACTGGTAGCTTTGAGAGTATTCTTCCTGGACCGCTTCATCACAAGTGTTTACAGCTTTCGCTTCCCTCCACTTACAGAACCAAAACCCTTCTCCAAGCAGAGAAGGGCTACCATCAGACGTATACCTGCTGCAACAGCAGCAATGACGCATTCCCTAAGAGGCCAGTACTGGGTGACTGAGGATCTAGACAGGCCACCCACTGTACCAACACTCTGGAGGCAGCAGAAGCAGCGCACCAGGGCAGCCTCCTTATCACGGACACAAAGGTGACAGTGCGCACAGGCCATTACGGCTATTTCCTGTCAGGCTACCTGACTCACTGGAGGTGCTGAATCCCTGGGCCCCAATTGCAGTTGATTAATTGTTCTGTCTACTAAAATGTAAAAACAGCATCCTTCATTCAAGCAGAGTGAATGAGCACAGTGTTCCATTCTCATTGCTGCCTTGTCTTGGGAGACAGGCTGAAAAGTGAACCTCTAGGTAGGCTCACCTCCACTTCCACTGGGTTATAATGAACTCTGAAACACACAAAAAGGCCTCTTTCCTGATCTTCTAACTCTTTATTACATTATTTAAGGCATGGACAAAAGCAAATTGGGTTGGTCATTTAGGTAATCATAAGGGTGACTGTCAAGTAACATGGCAGAAAGCCTGCAAAGTCTGAGAGCTGGGCTGTCTCTCAGCTGGGGTTTCTTTGAACTGTTTCACCAGAACTCTCAAGTCTTTGGGATTCTGAAGTTTCCATCTGTCTTAAAATTACTTTTCCATAAAGAGGCCTTCATTTGCACAGCCTAAAATAAAGTCAGGACTGATGTCTTGGCTAGGTATTAAGAATCTGGATGGTTAGTCAGGGATTTGGCCTCACCTCCCACTAGAAGGGGAAAAGGGAACAGGAATGCAGAAAAGTCTTTTACAGAGTCTTGCTCTGTTGGCCAGGCTGGAGTGCAGTGGCACAATGACAGCTCACTACAGCCTCGAAGTCCTGGGCTCAAGCAGTCCTCCCACCTCAGACTCCTGAGTAACTGGACAACAGGCACACACCACCATGCCTGGCTGATTTTTAAATTATTTTTTGTAGAGTCAGGGTCTTGCTATATTGCTCAAGCTAGTCTCAAACTACTGGCCTCAAGTGATCCTCCCACCTCAGCCTCCCAAAGCGCTGGGATTACAGGTGTCAGCTACTACACCCAGCCCAGAGAAAGTCCTGACCCCACACTCACTGCCCTTTGATTTTTGCTCTGGTGAAGGTGGGAGAATTAAGTGTTCAAATCCAGCAAATCAGGTTGGCAGTGTGGTCCTGTCCAAAAGAAAAATGGGCAGTTTCTCCTAGAGTTGGGTGAACACAATTTGCTTCTCTAAGGTTGTTACCTTGCATTATTCACACAACATACCTGGGCATATTTTGGTGGAGACTGTAACACACACAGAAAACCGCAAAGGGCAAGGAAATCAGTCCTAGAATGATCAGCTCGAGATCTGGCTGAAGCTGAAGCAGGAAGCTGATTCTCTAGGCTGAGGAGCCCAGGGCAGAAAGAGGAACCCCAAAGCGGTCAGTTCACTCCAAGACAGGAGTTGACACAGAAAAGGCAGTGTCGGCTGGGCGCGGTGGCTCACACCTGTAATCCCAGTACTTTGGGAGGCCGAGGTCAAGAGATCGAGACCATCCTGGCCAACACTGCGAAACCCCATCTCTACTAAAAATACAAAAATGAGCTGGGCATGGTGGTGTGCGCCTGTAGTCCCAGCTACTCGGGAGGCTGAGGCAAAAGAATCGCTTGAACCCAGAGGTTGCAGTGAGCCGAGATTGTACCACTGTACTCCAGTTTGGCGACGAAGTAAGACTCCGTCTCAAAAAAAAAAAAAAAAGAAAAAGAAAAAGAAAAGAGAAAAGAGAAAAGCAAAGCAAAGCAAAGCAAAGGCAGTGTCTTGTCTGTTCCATAAACCCTAAGGACTTCCAGGAAGGACTGGAATTAAAATAAGAGTGCAACCTAGAAACTGCAGGGGTGGGTGGTAGATGTTGAGACATGGGGCTTCCCGTGGAGCAGAGAGGTGGTTCACCATCAGCCCCCTCCAAATGGTAAGATTAACATAGAATGTACCTTTTTCAGCCAGGTTGCCCTAATGGACAGTATCCTTTCAATTTCATACTCACTACTCACAAACTAACCCTTGGAAGCACAATGGATTTCCTGTTTATCAAGAGGGGAAACTTTCACTACTGTCATATGAAAGGCGGTTCAGAAAAAAAAATTGACAACATTATTTAACAGGAATTCACACAATTACAAAAATAATTCTGTCCCTCTCTTCAGCAAGAGAAATGTTTTGCTCATCAGAAGTTCTGCTAGGCTTAGTCAGATCAGTGCCAGGAATTCTGTGAACTGAAGGTCAAGCTGCCAAGATTCAAAAGAAATGTCGATAGTTAAGTGTTCGCCCAGATACCAGACAGGGAGTGCCAACAGCTCCCAGCATGCAACTCCAGCCACAATGCAGACAGGACAACCACATTTTCCAGTGTTCCCCTTGTCCCATCAAATTTAACAACAACAACAACAACAACGAAAAGCTCTTACCTAGTTCTCCCCGGAGGTTAACAAGTTCTTGAGATAGGGTTTTGTGTTGTTTCAGCACTTCCTCCCGCTGCGGAAAACACACATCAAGTTACTCATGTTTTCAAGAGGGTCCCTTTCAGTAAGGTACACAGTTGTTATCACTAGGAAAATGAGACCCACTATGGGGAAGCCAAGATATGAATCATTTAGACTAACAATTTGTGTTGTGAAAAGAAACACAGTCGTCCCTTAGTCGTTAAGGAAATTCGTAATTCAAAAATCTGTATTTTTGCAGGTCCCAGTGAAACTCTGGTTTGAGGCAGTGAATGGCCCATTTAGAAATATTTACTTTGAGCCAGGGCTTCACTGCTGATCCATAGAACCTTTCGGCTAATGCATACTGTACTTAAGACGTAATGCGTTCTCCTCCTCCAAGGGCAATAAACATCTAATCAGTTTAAGATAAATATTTAATGTTCTAAACACAGGCACATATACGCACTTTGTCCTATAGTTGCAAATAAAAAAGTTTCGTTATAATGCCAATCCTTCTAAAAGAAAGATAAAAAGTTTGTTAGAAAGCTGCAGCAGAAAGACAATCCTTTAAAGACAAAATTAAAGTAATTTTTTTCAGCTACATCCCATTTTCTAAGGATTATGATAGTTTGGATCAGTGATAATTCTAAATCGATGTTAGAGAAACAAACCAAAGAAAACCAGATGGCTGTTTTTAGTATTAGAGAAGCAATTATCAACCTTGAGCTAAAGAATCATTTCCAAGTTACCAGCAACTCATGGCAATCACACATACACACATACTTACACAAACACAGTAATTACATACAGTTCCTTAAAAGGTAGATTCCCTAGCACCAGGGAGTAACTAAAAAAAAAAAACGAAGAATTTCAAAGCTCACTGAAAAATGCCCTCACGAGGATCACCCAAGACGGAGCTCCCACCGCATCCTGATCACAGCGTTGCAGAGATCATGAGACCCGGCCTTTGCAGGCAAGAGTTGCTTGTCATTCCAAGCATTTTCCCCGAATTCCAGACAGCCTCTGCAGTAGTCCTGACATTCTTCCAGAAAAGCACTATAAACAAATACTAATTACCCTTGGTGCTGCACATGGAGAATAGAGGCACATTTTGCTGCTCGGGCAGCCCATTTTCCAGCTTCTGTCTCCGAGTCCCCCCACCCCTCGCACTGTCCAAGAAGCATACAGGTGGCCGCGCCACCCACCAGTCGGGTCTGTCTACATTCAAAGCTCTGGCAGGAGGCGTGCCATTGGCCCTCGGGCGTCTTACTTCATGTCCTGCAGGTTACCGTGCGCCTCGGATTCCTCACTCACAGAAGCTGATACTGCAGCTTCTGCCTTTGGCACAGGCAGCCTGCGATTACTTAAAGCCACAGCCTTTCATTTATGAAAAACGAGAGGCAGGCATTAGACTGATCGATTGCCATTTAGTTAAATATCAGCTGCAACGGGGGAAAGAAAAAGTGACCCCCTCTGCATGGATAATGGAGTTATTTTTAGACTTGTGAGCCTTTTTCCTCCCCTCTCTAATTGGGGTCATTAAATGATCACACTTACTAATAGAAAAGGGAAACTTGTTCTTCAAAACGCGTATACTAAATGAGGTTATGAACTAGGTGAAGAGAAAGGAAAGGGGCGTGCTGTCGTTTAGAATTTTAAATGGCATTATGAAAAGAGCGGTGTTTCAAAATAAGTCCGAAGTGCTGACTGCAGAGTTGGAGACCCCATATATTTTTAACTTTTACTTCGTTCTCACCTCTCAGTAACAGCTCAGGACATCAAGTCTAAATGCCAACACTGAAACGTGGTCAGCAGGGACTGGGATTTAAGAGACACTTTTCACTGAGTACCTTCTGGCCTCAATGGTATTCTAAATATTTGGTTTTTTAAAATATGTTATTAAGTTGTTCTGAAACCACCAATGAGTCTGAGTTTTTTAAATTAACAAGTAATTGGTTTTCTAATGCAGAAATTTAAGTGAGGAAAATCAGCCTGTATAATAATGGAAGAAAAACATAAAAGTATGTATCATATATACTTCTCCTCATGTCAGAAATTTAAGACTTAATTTTGTTTAGTAATTTACTTCAAGTAAATACCAGGAAGCTTTGCCACTCAAGTAACAGGAAAAACAAGACAGCTTTACTAAATCCCCACAAGAAATCCTGAAACTCATTTGGTGAACTTGCTTAAAATTCACTTTTCAGTACTAGCCAAGTTGCTAATAGAAGGAAGAGATGGCAAGAAAATTAAATCATTTTTCAAATTTATGGAAACTATGGGAAGATGAAAAAAATTAAAAATTACAGTTAGTATAATTTCAAAGAATAATTTTGTGAAAACATTATGTTCTGTTGCAAAAATACACCAGGTGATTTTTTACTTATTAAAGGGAGTTTTGGGAAAGTGAGTTTCACCAAGCACGTCGACATTTCTCCAAACTTCAACTCCACTGCACTCCGCGGCCCTGTCCTTAATGCCTCAGAAACTACTGACATCTTCCAGCCTCTGTCAGGCACAGTAACAGCAACAGGAAAACCTTGAGGTCATCTTTCACTCTCTGTCTAAATGGGTTGTGCAAAAGTCAGTCAGTTCTTCCCTTGTCATGTGTCTTGAATCCACTGCGCTTTTTCTTTTAGTGCTATCTCCACACTAGTCCTGATCCTAGCCCATTCCTGGTCTATCAGAAGTATCCCTTCACCTTTCAGAGGGCTGGTAGATTATTAGTCCATATTCTTTGTATATATAAACTCCCTTGCTCACAACAAGCCTCGTTGAGTGCATTCGAAACAAATAAAAAAACTACTTCACCATAGTTCCGTGCACTTGAAGCATCCAGCCTCCCCTTTAGCCTCCCAGCCTCTCTCTTATGCAAGTCACACGGACCACACATATCTCACCTCCACATGCTTGTCAACACCACCTTCTCTAGAATGCAGGACTTTCTTTACTGACTCATTATATAAACCTTCTAGGAATGGTAAATATCATAGACAATATCGCCCTCCCCCAAATCAATAGAAAGACCATTTACCCTTCTAAATCGGTTGGTAACTTATTACTTCAAACTAATTAATCTAGCATTTTTCATAGCAGATGCTGTGAAAATACAGAAGAAATTTAAGACATGGTCCCTGCCTTCAAGAAGCACGGGGCCTACCTAGAACTAGAACATCCAGACTCAGTTCTTTTGGTCATTGATCAAGGCAGATGACCTCATCGGATGGGAAGCAGGAATGAAGAAAACGAAGGGCTTTATATACAATCCATAGGTGAAATGCTGACCCCCGTGCCCATACTGTAACAGACACATACTACGTGTTAGTTTCTGCCTGACTCTCCCTGATAGCTTGGCCTTTACATGTACTTACCCTTTACTTGTAGATGATAAAATGCATTATATGTCCCTTAGATATTGATTTACTGTTTCTTTTTACTCAGCTGCTCCTAGATCAGTGTTTCTGTCTTAGAGAATAAACTGTTAACCATCCAGGTAACAGGTTGATTCAATTCTCTTTGTATTGTAACATGTAGAATTTCACACAATGTGAAAAAAAGAGAAAAGTGGAAATCTGGATATAAAGATGCCTTTATGCTCATGCATTAAATATATGAAATGTTCCAAGAAAAAAAAAAATGGATTCACCATAATTGAATTAGGAGTCCCTGGGACACAGGCACTTATTCTCTGGCTGTGGTCCCATCGGTGGGCTTGCATTTTTGCTAGCCACTGGGTAGCATCAACAGCCCACAGGATCTTGCAGAGAAAAGCCACATCAGATGGCTCAGACGTGTGCTGCATCTGACCTCCTCCCCATCACCCACGCCACGAATTTGCTCAATGCATCTACGTTTTTTTGTTCCGAGACAACTTTACTGCTAGTGTCATTCAAAATTCAACTTCGTTTAGGTGCTACTTTAGGTAAAATTCCACTTGCAAAAAAAAAAAAAAAAAAAAAAGATTTGGAGGCATTTTGAAGAATGAGAGGTTTGGGGAGGGTGACCAGTTCAAGTTTACCTAGAAACCCACCCAACAGACCCTTTCATGAAGAAGCTTAATTATTACCATCACTACTGTTGTTCACTTCGGCTGTCTGTGCAGAATACTGTCTAAGCAAGGATAAACCAAGAATCAGAAAAAAAATTAAAGTAACGTTATTGTGTCTTTTGAGGAACACAGAGTGTGACATTAGTTCTCCGATTCATGAGACATCAGAATGTCTGATATGTAATGAAATATGTCTGCTACTACAGTGGGAAACTTAGAGTTATTAAGTAGACTTGCAACAAAAGCATGATAGTTGCAAGATTCTCTTAATCAACCATTTTTACCCATAATCTAAGGCTCTAATGCCATTTAGAAAAGATTAGCAATAACAAAATATATATACACACACACAAAATACCTATATATTATACATATACAAAAATACATAGACAATGTATATCATGTATGCAAAATGCATACACATTATATATGTATGCAATGTGTATCTATATGTATTTTATATATGTGTGTGTGTGTCTGTGTATAAACACAGTATACATACTTCTGTAATGGGAATGGGAACTAAAAGGTTAAAAGAGTTTTTAAAATTGTTTAACTTTGCCCAAGATTTTTGTTCTCCAACTATTTTTTTTTTTTTTTTGAGACAGGGTCTCACTCTGTCACCCAGGCTGGAGTGCAATGGCGCCATCTCCGGTCACTGCAACCTCCACCTCTTGGGTTAAGCGATTCTTGTGCCTCAGCCTCTCAAGTAGCTGGGACTACAGGCAAGTGACACGGTGCCTGGCTAATTTTTATATTTCTTGGTAGAGACAGGGTTTCACCATGTTGGCCAGGCTAGTCTCGAACTCCGGACCTCAAGTGATATGCCCACCTCAGCCTCCCAAAGTGTTGGGATTACAGGTGTGAGCCACCATGCCTAGCCTCCAACTGTTTTATAATAGTACTCAGTACATGTTACACAATCAGTAAATATTTGCTGATTACAAAATAAAGAGAACAAAGAACATTTACATAAGACTTTATGCTCATCCTGCATCTGGAATTCCATCCTCTCTGTTCACATGTTCACTCAGCTACACACTGTGTTGTTTATTAAAGCTGCTGGGATGCTTTCATAATAAAGAACTAGAGGTAGATCCTGCCCTCAGTAAATTTCCTATCTTAAAAAGCAAAAACAAGCATTAAACCGGTATCTCTAATATAATGCAGAGAATGAAAGAGAAGCATATATGCTCCCGGAATCCAGAGGTGGACAGAACGCAGATCTAGAAGGCCAGGAAATCATTCACTAAAGAGTGGGTTCTGGACTGGGCATGGCGGCTCATGCCTGTAATCCCAGCAGGCATTTGGGAGGCCGAGGCAGGTGGATCAGTTGAGGTGAGGAGTTTAAGACCAGCCTGGCCAACATGGTGAAACCTCATCTCTACTAAAACCACAAAAATTATCCGGGTACGGGGGTGGGCATCTGTAATCCCAACTACTCAGGAGGCTGAGTCAGGAGAATTGCTTGAACCCGGGTGGTGGAGGTTGCAGTGAGCTGAGATTGCACCACGGCACTCCAGCCAGCTGGGTGACAAAGCAAGCCACTGTCTTAAAAAAAAAAAAAAAAAAAAAAAAACCAGGTTCTGGAGCTATATTCAGTGCAGTCACCATTCCTTGGGTTTCAGGACCTAAATTTAGGTATAAGGTGAAATTCACACACAGTACGAGTGTCTGGGAAAGTCACTAGCAGCTTGCCATGTTGTGGACAATGCATCTCTGTAGATCCAACCCGTTGAATTTTTTTCCCTCTAGTGTTGGATCCACTCTCTCTCTAAATGAGCACCTGATAAAGGCCTCAGCTTGTGTTTCGAGGCCAGGTTGTATGAGGGAAAAGTGTCTTTAAACACTAAGATCGTGGAGAGTATAGAATGCTCACGCCACAAGAGGTGTTCAAGGACTGAGAAGACACCTAAAGGAAGGGCAGACTCCTGACTTGCATCTCAAATTGACTCCTGCGCCTTCTTCATTCATTGGGGGTGGGGGGCATACAAAGTGGACTTGTGTTCTTCATTTAATTTGCCTTTTTTTTTTTTTTTTTAAGATGGAATCTCGCTCTGTCGCCCAGGCTGGAGCGCAGTGGCGCAATCTGGGCTCACTGCAACCTCCACTTCTCAAAGTAAAGCGATTCTTCTACCTCAGCCTCCTGAGTAGCTGGGACTACAGGCACATACCACCATGCACAGCTAATTTTTGTAGTTTTAGTAGAGATGGGGTTTCACCTTATTGGTCAGGCTGGTCTTGAACTTCTGACCTCAGGTGATCCACTTGCCTTGGCCTCCCAAAGTGCTGGGATTATAGGCGTGAGCCACTGCGCCTGGCCTGCATTTTTCTTATTTTAGTTGTTTGTATACTGATCCATGTAAATTAAATGCAAGTGGTGATGTGATGCTGCTGTAAAACCGATCTGAACATGCAGGTATTGGGGGCAAGGACAGCAGCCCAGTAACAAAATGTGAACAAAGGATGAAGTACAGGAAGTTTATAGGACATTTTTAGTTGATAGCGTCCTAGACCTAGGTTTATGTCCTGGTTCTCCTCTTGCTAGCTATCTGATAGCAGGTAAATTACTTAACTCTATTTCTCAATTTTCTTATTTATAAATTCCAACTCATGTCTTTGGTGAGGATTTAAATAAGGTAAGTAAGAGTATCTGGCACTTAGTAAATATTAGGTTGGTGCAAAAGTAATTGCGGCTTTTGGCACGATGGCAACACCTCAATTACTTTTGCACCAACCTAGTATTCAATAAATCCTTCTTGCTTCTTCTCCATCTCTTTATGTACGGCTACAGCATCTGGGCATGAGAATAACATTAAAAGGGGCAGTTGCTACCAAATGATAAAAAGCCTTATAGTCCCAGTTAAAAACCAGAGTCTCCCCAAAACAAAATAACAATGTGAGTTACGTAATTATAAATTTCCTAGTAGCCACACTGAAAAAAGTTGAAAAAGATGAAGCTAATTTTAATATTTTATTTAACTCAAATAAATACAAAATAATATTTCAATATATTCAATATAAAAATTGTTAATGAGATAGTCTACATCCTTTGTTTTCATGCTAAGTTTTTGGAATCCAAGTGTATTTTACACTTACCACACATCTCAATTCAACGGATTACATTTCGAATGCTCAGTCTCATATGGCTAGTGGCTACTACACTGGATAGATGAGACACAGATAAGGGAGAACCACTGGAAGATTTAATCAGCAGCACGGGATGCTTTCGTAAGACGAAGCTGTCAGCAGTGCTTGGGATGGATTATAGGGGAGAAACAGTGCAAGCCTAATGATTGGTTAAAAAGTTGCTATCACAGGTTGGGCGTGGTGACTCACGCCTGTAATCCCAGAACTTTGGGAGGCCGAGGTGAGTGGATCACCTGAGGTCAGGAGTTCAAGACCAGCCTGGCCCACATGGCGAAACCCCGTTTCTACTAAAAAAATACAAAAACTAGCTGGGCATGGTGGCGGGTGCCTATAATCCCAGCTATTCAGGAGACTGAGGAAGGAGAATCGCTCGAACTCGGGAAGCAGAGGTTGCAGTGAGCCCAGATCACGCCATTGCATTCCAGCCTGGGCCAAAGAGCGAGACTCCATACCAATAAAAAACAAAAACAAAAAAAACAAACTTGCCATCATAATCTAGTGGACAGCTATCCAGGGTGTGAGCAAGGAGGGCATGAGTGGGGATCGCAAAGACATAGAAAGGGGAGAAACACTGTGGAATGAGAGTTCACAGGACTTGACATCATGAGGTGGATAAAGGAGAGAAAATAGTTGAGGATGGGAGCTATTAGGCTGGATATAGTAAAATAATCGGTTTACTTCTAAATATAAAAACTAATTGTTCCCCACATTTGATAGTATACAGTTTCTAGTTAGCTCACTTGGTTATATAAACACACTCTTGAGTTCCTTTCTTACAAATGAAAGAGAAACAAAAATACCATATACTATTACC
>NW_012114488.1:1229063-1278585 GCF_000951035.1 Colobus angolensis palliatus | reverse complement strand
CCCAGAATCGTATCTGGGGATTCTTTCTGAAAAGTGCTCTTTAATTCATAAATATAACAAAGCTCCTTTTTCAAAGCATTAAACTAAGTGTGATATGAAAAGCTACACATACACAGAAAAATTAAGTGAAAAAAATGCTAATGCTAGTTTAGGTCTAGAGGCATACAGCGGTGTAACAGGCAATTATGTTCTTGCTGTTGCCATTCTAACTAACAGACTCTAGGGGTAAAAAAAGGAAGCGAGAAAATGTTTCCATGCCAAATTTCTAGAGACTGACTCAGGTTATCTGGGGAACTGACAAAAATGTAATGCGATGAATTACACCTGATCTTTCCCATCATTTACCTAGATATTCCCAAGGCGAGCGCATGAGCAAGTCCTCCCTGTGCTCCCATGACCTCAAGGAGAAAGGCTCTTTCTAGGATGCACATCCTTACCTCAGACAGCAGGTGCTGAATCACAACTGTCAATGCCTCAAACTTGGTATTACCACAGGCAAGAAGCTGCTTGAGCTGCAGGATAAATCCACTTTGGTTTTCACATTTTGTTTTATATTGCGCCAATTCACGTGTTTTCTCAGAGGGCAGTACATCGGGAGCCGTCTGTGTCTGGATACATAAGCTTCGAGGATTCTTCTGCCTGCTCTTTTCAACTGCAAAAGGAATTAACATAGATACAAAGACAGGTGAGGTTAATTTTTAAAATCACCACCACATGGGTTCAAAAACAACCAGATAAGCCATGGAAACACATTTATGTTCCTGTAAGGAATGCATACGGATGAGAGCTGGAATGAATTGGAGATCTAGATGGCTGGAATTCACGAACACAGACAGCGGCCGCCAGTTATGACTTTAAAAGATTTATGTGGAACAGAGAATTAGGAATACGACATAAATAGATTTGGCAACCCAGAAACACAAAAACTGTGTGCAAAATGATTCTGTTCTTCTAGTTTCCCATTTTCCAGTTAAACTGGTAGAGAAACCTTGGCTGACGAGAAGCCTGACTTTTCTGATCTCATATGCCAAAAGAAACACACAAATCACTGGACATGTAATTAAATGCCTTTCTCTCCTCCCATACATTTTCTACAAATCTCTCATCTTTTCCCTGATGATGGCCTAGTCATTACACAGATCTATATTGCAGATGAGTCATTTCCTAATCTCTAATAAATCATAACATACATTGAAAACACTCAGATTTTGTCTCTTTAAGTTCACTGCTATGAGTACTATACTCTTGACTATACTATTCCATTTTCTGCCAAACACAAGCTTTGTCAGTCTTTTTGCCCAAGGAGTGATAATGGCTCCCACAGTTTTTTTTTTTTAAAGCGCATGCTAACACTCCAAATCCAACCCAAATGCCACGCTAAGTGATTATTCCCTTCCTGCGCTATAGTGCCCTGGGAATTACCCTGTTTTAAATAAAAAAACTGTTCAGTCTTGGAACCATTTCAAATGTGTCAGTCATTCTGAATATCAAACAGAATTGGAAAAACAAGAAATGAATTGCTTAGCTTCTTGAAATAAACAAGCCAAGTAATCCAAACAAATGTAAATGTGGAAAAAAAGACACAAGAAACTAAAAAAAAAAAACGTTTCCTTATTCTAACAGTCTTTCATTATGGCATCCACAGTCTGTGGTAACAAATCTAAGACAATTTTTAAAGAAATTTAGTAATTATTTTCTCTAATTTTTTGAGAAGAGGCAAACTATTACAGAGATTGCTTAAAGAAAAACAAAGAAACATTAGTACTCATGTTCTAAGAACAAATGGGTAAATATATTGAATAAACTAAGTTAAAAACAGGAAAAAAGGCTCTTATTTTCTATGGCTGCATTACATGGTTAAATAACGCATATTTGTATTAATACTTGATAATTCTCCGATCTAAAATGACTAAAATATCCATTGTTTCACTGTGTCTTTGTAATACTTGATGAGAAGTATTTATCCATTACTTTTTATTATTAGCAGTTAATAGTAGCTTATGAATAATTGTCACTTCCATACATGCAGAAAATAGCCAAGTTAATATATTACAGTCCTGAAGGGCGAACAAATTACTAGTCACTTATTGATGAAAAAAAAATCTAAATATTTGACCATGAGATTAGTATTCTTTATGTCATTTCCCAAATGTTTTTAGAAATTGTCACATAACAGGTAATAGTAATCCCACAGTGTTTCACTGATCACAGCGTGTTCTCACTTTGCCTCTCTTTTCATCCCCCCAATGACCCCAGGGAGGACGAGGAGGCTCCCAAGTGTGAATGGTCTTCCCTGGGTGTAAACAACTCCTATGGGAATCCAGATTCAAAGTCAGAACCCAGGCCTCTAATGCCAAGCCTCTGCTGTTCCCACACATTTTGGAAAGGGGATTAGGTGGTGATGTAATACATGACATATACAAAAATAAACATGCAACAAATGTAATAATATCTTGCTGTAATACATATAAGCCCATTATCTATCTGATAACTCATTTTAATAAACCCACATATAAACATCTATGTGTAATATAATTTTATAAACATTTTTAGATCCTTTACTATCTAGAACTTACTGCAACAAATATAGACACAAGTTCATTCTCCTGATATCATTTGTATACGTCCTACTAAAACATACTTAAAAATTCATTTATTGATAACTGCTTTATCATTTCCTGAGTCCTGAATAACATTTGGCTCTCTTTCTAGAATTTCTATGCTAATGAATGTTATTTTAAACACAATTTCAGAGCTTTAAAACTGTCAGTTTAAAATTATTTACAAAATCTGAGAGGTGAATCTTTTATATTAATATTTTGGAGAAAGATTCAAGATTCTTACTTTTTGATTATAAATCTGTAACAAAAATATCACAGAATACATGTAATTATACTAACAATGTTTACTTTTGAAGAGAAGGTAATAGGAATCAGATAGCTAAAAAGTATCCTGAAGTATTTTTTATACTTTTTAACCACGGGATAAATATATTACCTCTTCAAAAGTTAAATATAAGAAGTAAACAAAATTACTTTTAAAAGACAGTTAAAGTGAAATTCGAGGACATACATTTTTTATGTAATACTTAGCTATCAAGGAAATAGTCTATGTAGAATTTTTCCTTGGGGAAATTACACAGGAATCTAAACATTACACAGGGTTTGTTAGTGATTACTCAGAATAGCTTTATGATTAAGGAGGAAAGAACACATTATGTATTCGTCTAAGAGTACGTGTCTTCAAATTTTAAAATGAGAGCCAATGAGCAAACAGACTGTCCTCTCTGTGGAGCTGGAAATGCGTGCTGTGCACTCAATCTTCCGCTCCATATACTGTGCTCCCTGAGGATGAAGTGTGACCACATGGCAGCCGATGACCCAGTTTCCACATGCTTCCCACTCACTCCCCACTCCTGGCTCAGCTGCAGATCAGAGATGATGCAAGAATCTCCAACGATGCTCAAAGCCCCAAGGCTCATCAACAGGTACTTCACAGTACTGAAAAGCGAGGGGTTTCCCTTAAATCCTGCAGGATTCATTACTTACGTGAAATTAGCATAATATCAGCCAAACTTTGCCCTTACCCTCGTTTATCAGCATGTTACTGTTTTGATAATAAAGCTTTTATACAAAAGTATAAATTATTTTGTTTATTGTACCTATTAACAGAACATGCTCTGATTTCAAAGGATCCATTTAATCAGCAATCTTAAAATTAAATGTTAACTTCTACATCGATTCAGATTCCTCTCAACAAGATAATTACCACCATCAGCTGTGATCCAGCCTTACTGGGACTCATTCTAATGAAATGGCGACCTCCATCAGAAAAGCAAAGGCCAGAACCAAAGACATTGGCTCATTTGGAAAACAGCTGGATAACGCTGTTGGCTATCTTTGTTCTTTCTACTCAGAAACCTCAATTTAATAAAATTTAAAACTAGTGCAATGAAGTCATGTATCATCTTCTTAGTGGTTGGTGAAAGAGGAAGATGCCCATTTTTCAGGCTCAAGTCACTTAGACAAATAGTCCTCCATATCCCAAGACCAAAAATAATTTTGAGAAAAAAACCTACCCATTCGGACACGGACTAACCATCACCACATACTAGCAGCTCAGGACACATGCGTTCTAGGCCAAACAAGCCACACAATTCTGCAATCTGCTGGCTTTTCACATTGTTAAAATCAAGTTGGGAGATTGCCTTGGGTTCCATGAAACACAAATTAAACACAGAATTTGGAAAGGAATACTGTCTACTTTTGTGTGTACTCATTGACCTACTCACTCACTCACGAAATGTATTTATTAAATTCTACCATGAGGGCGCTGCTGTGGTGGGTGTGCACCTGCCCTGGGGCTCTGGGGGACGGGAGAAGTATCACATAACAGGGTGGTATTGCTCAGAGAGCCACAAAGACACCAAAGGTCTCTGCTGATTCATGTTTCCCTAGTGCTTACCTCTTCAACTCCAAATCTCAACCTATCTGTATAAAGGTGATAGTCACTGACTGGATGGTATGTGCTTTCCACAACGTATTGCATTAAGAACCGAGGTTTGTGTGGTTGACAAAACATAGGTTATAAACTCAGAGGCTAGTGAGGGGTCTCTTCATCCCTGCTAGCAGCGTGGACAGAAAACTCCCTTCCTTCTGCCTAATCTAATCATACACATCTAAAAGTCCTCAAAGGGACACCTACACACAAGTTCTTTCAGTCAGGGTTTCCCCAGCATCTGGTGGCAGGTGCTTATCCTGCCTATGCAATCTTACATACAGCTTTTTAAAGTTATCATTCATGTCAACTATTAGTTTACGTTTGTATGAAGTTTTCCAGTGTTCCTCTTATTAGCTGTTTACTCTAAAAGAGTTAACAGTAATAATTTGGGAGACATATAATATTTTTCTATTTCTAGGTAGATATGGCATTTACTGAAAATGGAAAATTTTAAGCTCAGCAAAGCACACTGTTTAGACATTTAAAATTACCCAAGCCAAGCTGGGCGCAGGGGCTCATGCCTGTAATCCCAGCACTTTGGGAGGCTGAGGAGGGCGGATCACGAGGTCAGGAGATCGAGACCATCCTGGCTAACACGGTGAAACCCTGTCTCTACTAAAAATACAAAAAATTAGCTGGGCGTGGTGGCAGGTGCCTGTAGTCCCAGCTACTGGGGAGGCTGAGGCAGGAGAATGGTGTAAACCCAGGAGGCGGAGATTCTAGTGAGCTGGGATCGTGCCACTGCACTCTAGCCTGGGTGACAGAGCAAGACTCCATCTCAAAAAAAAAAAAAAAAAAAAACTACCCAAGCCAATTATTTTTGGGGGGTGGGAGGAGGACTTAGGATGCCTCAGCATTTAAACTTTTCATTACTATATTAGTAGAATTTGTTGCAATAGCACATATTACACGAAAAAGGGTTCTATTTCTTCACATTAAAAGCAGATTAGAGAACAGAAAGCATATTCATATAAAAAATTCCTGTTTGGGTTAATTATGCTTATAAAATTTTTCCTGAAGCAACAGTCCAAACTCGCCCTTAACTATTTTTCACATAGTTGGCAGGAAAAAAGCAAATTTCTCATACTCTTATGGACCTAAAATGGACTACTAACTCAAAGAGGAGTTTATACAAACTCACCACATTCAGAAGTACTTTTAAGAAGGCACTGCCTCCCTCCTATAGCAACCAAAAAAGCATGACACTGGTCTAAAAATAGACACATAGATCAATGGAAGAGAACAGAGAACCCAGATATAAAGCCACATGCTTACAGCTAATTGATCTTTGATAAAGTCAGCAAAAATACATACAACGGAGAAAGGACATCCTGTTCAAAAAATGGTGCTGAGAAAATGAGAAGAGAGAAACTGGAGCCTGTCTCATATCACGTGCAAAAATGAACTCAAGACAGATTGAAGACTTACAATGTAAGACCTAAAACAATAAAAATTCCTGGGCGGGGGGAGGGGGGGCGGGGACAGGGACTAGAAAAAACACTGGCCAAGGCAAAGAATTCATCACTAAGATCTCCAAAGCAAATGCAACAAAAACAAAAATAGACAAATGGGGCTTAAACTAAAAAGCTTCTGCACAGTAAAAGAAACAGTCAACAGAGGAAACAGACAACCTACAGAATGGGAGAAAATATTTGCAAACTATGCATTTGACAAATATCTAATATTCAGAATTTATAAGGGACCCCAACAACTCAACAAGAAAAAATACAACCCCTATAAAAAATGGGCAAAGGACATGTACAGACATTTCTCAAAAGACAGAGAAGCGGCCAACATATGCAAAAGTAGAACATATGAAAAAATGTTCAACATCACTAATCATCAGAGAAATGCAAATTAAAACCACCATGAGCTACCATCTCGTATCAGCCAGAATGGCTATTACTAAAAAGTCAAAAAAACATAGATGTTGGCAAGGATGTGGAGAGAAGGCAATGCTTATACACTGTTGGTGGGAATATGAATTAGTACAATCTCCATGGAAAACAGTATGGAGATTCCTCAAAGAACTAAAAATAGAACTACCATTCAACCCAGCAATCCCACTACCGGGTATCTTCCCAAAGAAAAAGAAAAAAACAGACTATCTTACAACAGAAACGAAAATTAAAATAGCCACTTAAATACTAGAAATATTTGTAATATAGGCAATAAATAAAAAGAGAACATCATTCTCAAAATACTAAGCAGTTAAGGACAAGCAATTTGGAAGAGACGTGCCTAGGACTCAGGGCACCAGGGAGAAAAAAGGCAAATCTCTCACCCCCCAAAAAAAAGCTCTATTAGTCTTAATTTTCCACAGAGCCACATAATTGCTGATGTTTATAAAAAGGACCCTCGGGTACTAAAATGACCCAAAGTATTGCCTTAAACACAGAAATATGATATTAAATATTAGATATCTTTAAATCACATCTGTTGTGTTTCTACCTAAGAATATGCATACATTATTAATAAAATATTATTCTTAGTGCTGAAAGATGTTTTAAAGCTCATAAAAAGTATATTACTTCATTTATAGGGTAATTCTCTATTAATTAACCAGAATAAATTGTTCTAACGAAACAACTATTTATACAGCTTGCCATGTTCCTCCAATGTCTCTTGATGAAAAACACTGCTGTCCTTCCCATTCTGAATACAACTCCAAACCATAATTTATTATTTCCTTTCCATTTGTGTGTGAAAGTGGAAACTACGTTAAAACATAATTTAGTGTAATAAAACTCTAATTATCTGAAACTCGTCAGATTAGGACATACGGTCTCTTTCAACATCTCACTTTTAAAAACTTACCAAAATCGGCCAGGCACGGTAGCTCAAGCTTGTAATCCCAGCACTTTGGGAGGCCGAGGCGGGAGGATCACGAGGTCAGGAGATCGAGACCATCCTGGCTGACACAGTGAAACTCCGTCTCTACTAAAAAATACAAAAAACTAGCCAGGCTAGGTGGCGGGCACCTGTAGTCCCAGCTACTTGGGAGGCTGAGGCAGGAGAATGGCATGAACCCGGGAGGTGGAGCTTGCAGTGAGCTGAGATCCAGCCACTACACTCCAGCCTGGGCGACAGAGCGAGACTCGGTCAAAAAAAAAAACCAATTTTCCAAAATCTTACCTATTGTGAACAAAACTTGCCATTTAACACTTTACTGTCTTCTTCAACAGAAAGCTGTAACTACAAAAGGGCAGATTTTCATGTCACAGCAAAGGTACAGCTCTGAAACTGCCACAGCTACAGAAGCTTGGAATCAATCTACAACAAAATGATTTCAGCATCATACCATTCGTAATACCAGTTTTTAGCAAATGCTTGTCTATGTGGCAAAAGTCCAGCAAAATCCTTCATGACTGCTTTCAAGGAGGCTGAAAGGAAGAATCTGGATTCACAGTACGATAACTAAGGGGCAGTGAAAGGCTACATCTCTCATTCTTCTTCATCTTGGTCCTTTTGATTTCTTCTGCATTCTACAAAAGCCTAAATTTTATCTTTTCACATGCAAATTCTAACATATGTGGTTTTTTAATGGAAGCTTTCTAACATGGCCTCACTGACGTCTACATTTTGTGGTACGAAAAACACAAGAGAAACTGAAGTTTATTTACTGTCACCTTAACGGTACATGAATAAATGCCCTCCTAATCCATAATACACCCATAAATGCAGCAATAACATATTAAGCATACAAAAGCCATACTTAAAGTTGAGCACATTCCTTCCCAATGTATTTTATAACTGAAAATTCATTCAAGAGATCAAAAATCAAATATTAAGACTTACATCCAAACAATAAAACAACTTGAAAGTTTAACTGGAATCATTACAAACAGGTAATCAATGCCCCTCCAAAATGCATAGAATAAACAGGAAGGCCTGTTGCACGATTCAACTTGTTAAATAATACACTCCCCTCATTTATAATCAGCCAACATCTGCTTGAGAAATACCTGTTCTGCCTTCTCTGTGGCAGATACTGCAATAGGACTCTTAATATTTTATACTTATCTGTGGGACAGAGACTAGAGAAGTCACAGGCTCTATTTCCCAGCCTCCCTTCCAGGTAGATACAGTCATGTGACTGAGACCCGGCCAATGAGATGGAAGCTTAAGCGACCTGGCACCACCCCTTCCTCATTTCTTTTTCTTCCTTTCTGGAGCAGCCACTGTGAGATCATGAGGCAACAATCACGAAGACAGGGCTAAGAAGACAGCAGAGATGAGGATCCACTCAGTGGTGGAGCCAATGAACAACCTCAAAGCTGCTTTTCTTCAGGGGAGACAAGTTGCTTCTTAGTGAAGCTATTAATTCCATCTAAAAGGAGTCGAAAGTGAACACCAAATGCAAGAACATAATTTGATGAATTTCATCGTAAACAAATGCATTCACATTCTGCCTGCCTCTTACTGAACACCTGTTTAAAACGGTTCTCTTCATGAACACAAAGAAGGGAAACAGACACGGGGGTCTACGTGAGGGTGCAGGGAAGGAGGAAGGAGAGGAGCAGAAAAAAATAACTCGGGTCCTGGCCTTAATACCTGGGTGATGAAATCATCTGTACAATAAACTATTTATTCTACAATAATCTGTACAACAAACTCTGTGACATGAGTTTACCTGTGTAACAAACCTTTACATGTATCCCTGAACCTAAAAGTTCAAAATATAATAAAATAGCAAAAGTAAATGGAAGTATTTTGTCCTGATACTAACTCTGCCATTCCTCGATATGTATGTCCACGTGTTCCTCCTCCTCTGTGCTGCAGTAATCACGTTTAATGTCACTAGCTCAGCAGAAAGAATTCTGTCCTTAGTGTACTGAATTGCCTTCACTGGAGTCAAGAAGGAAATTAACCTGTGAGGTTCAAATGACGCTCTTCATAGTAATTAACACAAGAATTTCCAGCTTCACAGAAAAACTGAATGCTAAGTGGCAGGGAATAAATTCTTAGCAAAGTCTTTTCCTTCCCCTGCCTCATTATAAAACTAGAACTAGTACGCTGAGGTAAAATTCTGAAAGAGATGGAATTTAATACTTTGGTAAGACTATTGCTGACCTTTCCCCAAGTCAGTGAAGTCATCACTGGACTTCTCAGATTTTCATCTGCGCCTGATGTCCTGTAACATCATGCACAGTTCCTGACAAATTCCCTCCTCTCCCCTATTTACAGAGGAAAGATAACGTCAATCCAACAGCACGCTTCGCCAGTGGTGCACACCACCCAGTAATAATATATCAGAGTGCCCAGTGCCCAGGTGCCAGGTCGCTTAAGCTTCCGTCTCATTGGCCGGGTCTCAGTCACATGACTGTATCTACCTGGAAGGGAGGCTGGGAAATAGAGCCTGTGACTTCTCTAGTCTGTGTCCCACAGATAGGTATAAAATGTTGAGAGTCCTACTGCAGTGCCCTCTACATAGGATCAGTGAGAAAGCTTATTCTGGTTGGATCTCTATAATGGCCAGCCCTCGTCCCACCACATTCTATGCTCAGAAATATTACAACTCTTTTGTTTCCTTGAAGGAGCCCTTCCTCAAACCCCTCCAGGCTTTTACATGCTTTTTTTTCTGTCTGAAACACTTGGTTTCTTGGTTAATTCTCCATTTCCTGAGAACTCAACTTAAAAGGCACTTCTACAGGAGGACCTGGATTAAAGGTACCTCCACCTGCTAAGAGCTGCCTGGGCACCGGTCCACACCCTGTATTATTACCTGGTGCTCTGTCTCCTTCTGTTAAATAGTGGGCTGTGTGAAGGCAGGGTCCATCTGACTTACTCTCAGCCATACTTTCAGCACCTACCATCATGCCTGGTACACAGTACACGTCTAATGGGTACTTCCTTATGAAATGAATGCATTAATCTGTAATGCGAAAGACAGTTTAGAAGCAAGGGAAAGGCTGGAGGCACAGACCAAAGAGAAAGCTTTTCAGAAAGTCCAGTCAACATCTTAGCCTGGATTATACAAAACTGTTCCTATTTGGCCACTTTTTACTTATTAGAAGGGTAATTTTGTGTGTGTGGTTTTTTAAATAGAGACAGGGTCTCGCTAACTCTCCCGGGCTGGTCTCAGACTCCTAGCCTTAAGTGATCCTCTTGCCTTGGCCTCCCAAAGTGCTGAGATTACAGGTGTGAGCCACTGGCACCAGCCAAGAACAGCAATTTCAATGCTTCAACATAATAGTGCCTGAACTAGGGTAATGGCAGGAGGTAAAAACAAATAGACTTTTCAAATGATGGAGTCTTAAGAGTTTGGCAACCAATTGATCGTGGATAAATCAGGACAAGTAATGAATCAAAGGTGGAGTATGGCCAGGCATGGTGGCTCATGCCTGTAATCCCAGCACTGTGAGAGGCTGAAGCAGGCGAATTGCCTGAGGTCAGGAGTTCTAGACCAGTCTGGCCAACGTGGTGAAACCCCATCTCTATTAAAAACACAAAAAAGTTAGCTGGGCGTGGTGGTGGGCGCCTGTAATCCCAGCTACTCGGGAGGCTGAGGCAGGAGAATTGTTTGAACCTGGGAGGTAGAGGTTGCAGCGAGCCGAGATAGCACCAGGGCACTCCAGCCTAGGTGACAGAGTGAGACTCCATCTAAAACAAACAAACAAAAAACAACAACAGAAAACAAAGGTGGGTTCTGATGAGCAGACACATGGTGTCATGAAAAGAAACAGATAATTCAGGAGTATTAACGGAATTTAGGAGGTAAAAATAAGGAGACAATTCATTTAGATAAGATGAATTTCCAAGCAGAGTAATACACCGAGGGTTTTCAAATCGTCAGTCAGAAAATTCACAGATTTTGAGGCTAAGGGGAACCTGCAAGTCATCTCATGTGATTCCCTTATTTTGTAGCCCTGTGAGGTTAGGTGCACAGGGCTATTCACTTGGTCACTAGCAGAATCAAGGCTATAATCCAGGCCTCTTGGAATCCAGGTCAACACCACTGCACAGAGGCAACCAACACCACTTCCTTCACTAACGATACAAACCCAAGGTACTGCTGACAGTCCGTTCAGATAAGAGTCACTGCGACGGTGTCAATACCCACTTGACGGACGATTCCTCGGACATTAAAATGACATAATACGGATAAGCCCACAAAAGACTGATATTGGGAGTAAGCAGAATTATATTCCTTACAGGATTTTAAAAAGCCTCCAACACACAAAACACTTTCTCCATCTCTGCTATTCCTTGGATCTAACAAAATTACAGCAAAATTTGCAGCCAGAAAATATGTACGCCAAAAATTCTAAATAGAGGTCCCAGGTTTTAGTCCCATCTCTGCCACTTACTGCGCGCCTTTGGGCAAGCGAATTCAGCTCTCTGGGCCTGAGACTTCCTGGTATAAGACAGATTGATCACCTCTATGTGAACTCTAGCTCCAAAAATTATGATTGCAAATCAACAAAAAATAGTTTACATAAGTTTAGAAAATAAAATGTGCCCAATACATCACTATTAACCAAACGCTGGTAATAGAAGCCTTGTGTCTTTTGCTTAAGCTGTCTTGGAAAGCTACCTGCTTCACAACAACACTACAAACAACTCAGAATGTCTACTACCAGAGCACTAGTTAAGTAAATCATGACTTATCCAACAATGGAATGTTACAGAACTATTTTTTTTAATGAGGCAGATAAAAATGTGATCACATGAAAGTCTAAAATACATTAGCTTTAAAAAGGTATAGAATATATAGTATGCTTTTATTTCTGTATAACAAAAAAAGAATATAAAAGACCTATGTAGATTTACACGTGACTGGAAACGTGCAAGAACGCTATACAAGCAGCCTGACAGTGGCTGTCTCCATGGAGCGCAGGCAGGGACCCTGGGTAAAAGAGAGGCTTGCCTAGGACTGCACAACCTTCCACACTGTTTGATTTTATTTTTAAGTTGGAATGTGGATTACAGTATTACAAAAAAAAAAAAACAAAACTTGTTAAAATTAAAAGGGATGTGGAGCTACTTTCGATCAGACAAATTACTGCAAATATAGGAAATATAGGGTACCCTTTGATTTTTTTTTCCCCCACCTATTAATTTTTTCAGTTGAAAGGGCTGTAGCGGCCCTGGGCTGGGAGAGGAGGGCCACTGTTGACCACCTCCTCGCTGCCTCCCCCATTTACCTTCAGCTGTCAGCTCAGACTGAAAGGGAGAGGCTGGCAAACTCAAATGACAGGTCAAGGGGAGTTATGAAACACCAGAGAGAGGTGCTGGAAAAAATCAGAATTCTCCCACAGAGAAGGGAGATGCCTCCGGGAAAACTAAAAACAGTCAGCTGAAAAAAAATCCCCAGGGGCAGAGATGAGCCAAGTGCAAAACAAGATACACGAGGGGTCACATGCACATGAAGCAGAAAAAGAAAAAATCTATTTACATCCTCATCAAACAATCCTGCAACACCTAACACCAACCAGCCCAAAACAAATGTAACAACACCCCAGCTAACATATTTTACAGAAGAAAATTGATTTAATTCACTGTGGTTGTAAAAATCATCTAGAACAAAAGTAGCAACGTAGGCCAAGCCAATCCCCTAAAAGCGAGCAGACAGGTCACCATGTGCCTAAAATATATACTAAATTTATTTTCATCTTAGGCACAGAGAATGAAAAGCAGATACAAACATAAACCTCAGGGGAAGTATTTTGAGACTGCACACGTTTTTACTATGAAGACCGAAAAACTAGATTTGCGATTCACTTACTACTTCTCCATAACCATTAGGATGTTTTCTGTCAGAATGGCTTAGAATACGGAAATCTTTTAGCATGTTACAATTAACTGTCTCATCTGACTGAGAAACTATCCAATGAAAACCGATGGAAACCTCATTTACACAGGGGAAAAAGAAATATTCTTCTAAATTTACCTATGTCCTATTTCCCAACCATTGGAAGTAAAATATAATTTAACAGGTGCTGATTTTCACACATTTGGCTGGGGACAGAGAAAAGAGCTAGGCAACACCAAGGCAACAATTCTGTCTTCCATCAACACAAACAACACAATCTGCTGCTAAAAGTAAAAGTATTATGCACTTGTGCTGAAGCAACAGAAAACAATTTTTAAATTCAACCTCATCTCTCATTAGAGAGAGCTTGGTTTCTCCAATTATCTGTCTCCTTGGAAAAACCTCTGATAAACATCTGCAAATTAATGAAGACGTCCCCCATGCAACACTAAGCAGAGATGTACGCAAGACAGACCTGTGTGGAAAACAACAGTGCTTCTCCTAAACCCTGAAGGAAGTCGAAGGTTACGAAGCAATCCTTTGGCTGTCAGTCGTACGTGAATGGTGGATAAGGAGAATTTGGGAGACAACAACATGTCTTCGGAGCAGGTGGTGAGATTTCCCAGAAGAGGCGATTTCCATGGACTGTCACATACTGTCTTTTTAAACTCAGTACTCTTCAAGGCCAAGAAATACAGTGAGAGGAAACATGCCTACACAGCAAATGTCATTCCACCAGAGAGGCAAAGAAGAAAAAAAATCCCCCAGGGCTAGCCAAGTGTTTCTGGCTTCCGTTTTCACTTCCAGATGTTGCCAAAACGATGCTCTGCCTCTGAATAAAATCTCCTTCCTGCAGGTCCAGAAGCCGCCTCTGAACCACATCACACTGTGCATGCTTGCAGAGTTGTTATGGTTTTCATCCGAGATGATAAAGGGGAGGAGAAAGTGGGTGGTCTCGGGAGCTTTAGAGAACAACCAATTATGTCACAGATCCTGTAACCACTTGAAAGATCACTAGGGGAAATTAACTACTTCAAATGCCTGGTGTTTATTTCATAATTAGAAAAAAATTAAGATTTCCTTAAAGTACACTGTGTACTGATTTTAACATTTTTCACTCCTTATGTTTGCACTAATAACAGGAGCATTATTTTTTTCTCTAGATATTTTTCATGTAAGCCTATATTTAAGCCTGGTATTTAGGAAAAGTTTGTTTTTTTTTTTTTTTTTAAGACTTCAAGCAATAAATGTTCCCAACTACAATATTTAAGAAAATTTCTATTCTAATATATTAATGTCAGATTGTCAAAAGGTTAAAGTTCAACTTTAATTCCCACATGCTGAGGACCTCACAAATAGTCAACAATGACAGATTAATACGGTTTCTCTACCAGAGATAGTATCAGAGCTCCAGAGGAACAGTCCACCAGATTGGCATATTCTAAAGACTACATTTATTGTGTGAATAATTTAGAACATCAGGTGGTCTCCTACAGCGCTCTTTAAAGACTAGGAGTGTGAGCAGGGCACAGTTATCAGTATCTTTCGCCAGTTATCTACGAATTTTTATTTCCGCAGAGTGGCTTGTAAAAGCATGTTGAAACATGATGGCAAAAACCAAAAGAACTTGTAAAACAAAGATATGGATCTGAGAATTAACAATATGCCCACGTAAGCTAATTCCAATAAACCACAAATAGCTTCAGCTCTTAACATTTTTAAAAATGTTATAAAGTACAACAAAACAATGTTTTTAAAATGTCCTATGCCGGTTTCCAAGATTTCCTAGAAAATAAGACTCAGAAATAAATGCAGAATTGTTACCATAAATAACACTAGTAAGTGCTATTAAAACTGGCAGGAAGCAGTTCTTTCAGAAATTCTATAGAGTAGGTTATGAAGCGGGGAGGAGAGAGGGAGGAAGCGAAAATTTAAGTAAGTCCTCTTCCCTCAGATCCCCTCCCTCTTCACTCAAGCCCCCAGCTTGCCATTTCAGAGGCTGTCAACAAGGGAGACAGACCCAATAACCCGTCCAGGGCTCCTGTGAGAAAGATACACCTAGTTCATACACTGATGGAAAACCTGCTAAATACATTGCACCATGGCAACTGAAGCCAAATGATCAAGGAATTAAAGTCAAGGCAAGCTGCTTTTAGGAGTTGCCTTTTACTTCATCCCAGTTTATTATTAAAAAACCTAAACACCTTTTCCTTCCAGATTCTACATACTAAAAATATATCACACCCTTTTCCTCTACCCCCCAAAACCTTGTAAAAACTAAGAAATCAATCAGCATTAAAAAGATAAAGAACGGAGTCAAATTTTGATATGATTAAAAAAAGATATGCCACCACTCCATATAGTAGGAGGCGGTTTTTCTTTATCTTGGTTGTGTCTGTTGTTTATTCAGTAAGAGTAAATTCTAAATTATCCTTTTTTTTTTTCTTTTTTTCAGATGGAGTTTCACTCTTGTTGCCCAGGCTGGAGTGCAATGGCACGGTCTCTGCTCACTGCAACCTCCACCTGCCGGGTTCAAGTGATTATCCAGCCTCACTTGATTACAGGCGCCCACCACCATGCCTGGCTGATTTTTGTATTTTTAGTAGAGACGGGGTTTCACCATGCTGGCCAGGCTGGTCTTGAACTCCTGACCTCAGGTGATCCACACACCTCGGCCTCCCAAGTGCTGGGATTACAGGCGTGAGCCGTCGCGCCCGGCCTTAAATTATCCTTGTTAAAAGGGAAGTTCTTTAGACTCCCTAAAAGAAGAAATTAGCAATCTAATCACCAATTAATCAGATTCATTAACATTTTTACTTGAATTACATTAAACCATAACCACACATATTAAAAATAAACGTTGTTAATGATATCTCTTAACAGCACAGTAAGAAGCTGCAGGAATAAACTAAAACAGTGCCAGTGAGGAGGAAAAGCCAAAAGTCATTCGTTTGTACAGTGAAATACACACACAAACATAGCAAGGTGTATTAGATACATGACAGAACTGCACAAACTAGGTTTCGATTCTTTCCCAAACATAATCTGCCTCCTGGTGGCCGTGCAGCACAAGTACACCAAAGCAAGGGAGCTGCCCTGGCAATCCCTAAACATGAATGGCCATCCCTTACAATCTACTGCTCCAAGCACTCTCTTACACACTTTACGTTTGCTCATTTAAATAACTGGATAAGCAATTACTTTCAGGTCACAACTATTTTTATACTATATATGCCTCTGGGGGGAGCCAAGATGAAAAAAAAACTGGTTCAAAAAAATTCTTTGATTATTTGATCGTCTGTTACCACTTAGGTACTCTGTATTTTCTGAAATTGAACGAATGTGAGAGAATTACCTAAAAAAAGTGTCTTTGTTATTTTTAAAAGTCTTAATTTAAGAGGAAAAGATAGGCACCACTTGAGGACAAGAGAGGAAAAAATAAGGAAATTTCAGTGCCTAAGGTAGAATAGTTTGTAGTTGGTAAAACGTTAGCTATGTCTTTATGAGCCGGGTGTGGTGCCTGTAATCTCAGCACTTTGTGAGGCCAAGGCGGGTGGGATCACCTGAGGTCAGGAGTTCAAGACCAGCCTGGCCACCTTGATGACACCCCGTCTCTACTAAAAATACAAAAAATTAGCTGGGCATGGTGACAGGTAAGAACCGCTTGAATCCAGAAGATGGAGGTTGCAATGAGCAGAGATTGCACTATTGCAACCCAGGCTGGGCAACAAGAGCGAAACTCCTCCTCACACACCAAAAAAAAAAAAAAAAAGATGAGTCTCTATGAAGCAGAGCCTGTGTTAGGATGTCAGTGGCAAACAAAACAATGATTTAAAATCTTATGCAATGTAGGATCTCAACTTCAAACAAAAAGGATAAAGTATATTGGAGCAAACATGCCAAAATGTCAGCAATGCTCTGGGAGGTGGAAGAAGCAGGATTTCTATTTTTCTTTATTATATGTGTTTGTATTTTCCTTTCTTTTCAAAAATCCTGGAGCCAGAAAAAAATTAAGAAGTTTAAGTGTTAGGATAATTTTATAGAAAGCCTACAAAATGACCCGAGATTTCATAATGACACAAAGAAAAACAAATGATGTGTAAAGTCTATACTAAGGCTTAAATAACAAAAAATGATGATACAAAATGTTTGGTAAGTCAATATGTTGTAATATCACAGTATATTCAAACAAATAGAAATTCCACTGAAATCTGCATAGAAATGTGTTTTTTTAAATCAGGGATTTAGAAAACAATGTCGTGATTCTAGACAAGATTCTAGCATAATCTGTATAGTGTGCTTAGATGCTACAAAATGCACTCAATTTGTCTGTTATTTTTAATTATCATAAAGAATGAGGAAGATTAAAATTTAAACCAAGCGGCTTGTTCAGAGATTCAAGCATCTCTATCCAACCAATCTTCTTTAGCCTAATATGGAACATTAATCTTAACATTTATTTCCTTACTTTCCCTAACACAGCATTAATTGCAACATTTGCTTCATTTAACTCCTCATAGTCTTTAATGTAGTAAGTTCAATTCTCTATTCCAGTTGTATAAACTTCAACTTAAGGCCCAATTTTTTCACACTATCCTCTTCCTCGGTACGAAGATATATTGTAATTATCAAAAAATTAACACAAAGCAATTAGGAAAACAATCAACTTCCAACCACTTATCAACTTCCATTGATAAGCTCTCAAAGAACAGTGACATTGCCTTTTATTTTGCAATAAGCAAAATAAGAGTTTAAATTAAAAGCAGTAACGCTTTGAATTCAAGTACAATGTTTTTAAAAAACAAAAACCATATGTTCATTGTAGATTTTTTTTTTTTTTTTTTTGAGACAGAGTCTCGCTCTTTTCCGCAGTCTGGAGTGCAGTGGCGTGATCTCGGCTCACTGCAAGCTCCGCCTCCCGGGTTCATGCCATTCTCCTGCCTCAGCCTCCCGAGTAGCTGGGACTACAGGTGCCCGCCACCAGGCCCAGCTAATTCTTTTTTTTTTTTGTATTTTTAGTAGAGACGGGGTTTCACCGTGTTAGCCAGGATGGTCTCAATCTCCTGACCTCGTGATATGCCCACCTTGGCGTCCCACAGTGCTGGGATTACAGGCATGTGCCACTGCACCCGGCAAGATTTTGTTTTTTAATTTAAATTACTTACACATCAGACTGCTCTGCAATTTGTTTTTAAACTTACTATAAGCTCAATAAACTTATTAAACTTAAAAATTTCACACGTATCTTTCCATGGGATTAAATAAGCCTTTATATTGTTATTTTAATGGCTTCAGAAATGTCTTTAAAATGTCAATGAACTTAATTCCTATAAGGTATATAGGTTGTTTCCAATTTTCCCCCATTGTAAATAATTCTGAAAAGCAGTAAATAAGGAAATAAATTATTTTCCTAGACCCAATTCTGAAAAACAGAATTCCTGGGTAGAAGGTGTTTGCTCTCTGCTACAGCTGCTGTAATTCACACTTCAGGAGCTGTACATGTGAGTGCTGTTTCTTACTCTTTGCCCGGTACCAGGTACTACCATTAAGAAATAAGCAAGAACTGAGAGCACGTTATTTTAACTCATATTTGGTAAACATTTTTCATATATTCCTTAGTTCTTCATACGTTTCTTCTTTTCTGTCCATCCACTTATTTTTCCCTTTCTTTTTGTTCAGGTTTTTTAAATTGTGGCAAGAACACTTAATATGAAATCTACCTTCACAACAAAATTTTAAGGGAACGATACAATATTGTTAACTATAGGCACAATGCTGTAACAAACATCTTGAAAATTTTTTTGCCCTTGCATAACAAACCTTGTACCATTGAACAGCAAGTTCCCATTCCCCGGCAACCACCATTCTACTCTGTTTCTGACTTTGACTATGTTAGATGCCTCCTATAAGTAGAATCATACAGTATTTGCCCCATGACTGGCTTATTTCACTTAGCATAGGGTCCTCCAGCTTTATCTGTATCATTGCATACGGCAGGACTTCCTTCTTTTTAGTGGCTGCATAATACTCCATTGCACATATATGCCATATTTGCTTTACCCTATGGACATTTAGGTTGTTCCCACATTCTGGCTATCATAATGTGGCAATGTCCACTGTTGCAGGAAGTCAGGGACTCTGAATGGAGGGGCCGGCTGGAGCCACAGCAGAGGAAACATAAATTGTGAAGATTTCATGGACATTTACCACTTCCCTAATAATACTCTTATAATTTCTTACACCTGTCTTACTTTAATCTCTTAATCCTGTTATCTTTGTAAGCTGACGATGTATGTCACCTCAGGACCCTGGGATGATTGCATTAACTGAACAAATTGATTATAAAACATGTGTGTTTGAACAATATGAAATCAGTGCACCTTGAAAATAAACAAAGTAACAGCAATTTTAGGGAACAAGGGAAGACAACCATAAGGTCTGTCTGCCTGTGGGGTTGGGCAGAACACAGCCGTATTTGTCTTCTTGCAGGGAGCCTATAAACAGACATGCAAGGAGGAGAGATATTGCTAAATTCTTTTCCTAGCAAGGAATATAATATGAAGACCTTACGAAAAGAATTGCATTCCCTGGTGGGAGGTCTATAAATGGCTGCTCTGGGAGTGTCCTATGCGGCTGAGATAAGGACTGAGTTATGCCCTGGTCTCCTGCAGTACCCTCAGGCTTACTAGGGTGGGGAAAAAACTCTGCCCTGGTAAATTTGTGGTCAGATAGGTTCTCTGCTCTGGAACCCCGTTTTCTGTTAAGATGTTTATCAAGACAATACGCGCACCGCTGAACACAGACCCTTATCAGGAGTTTCTGATTGTGCTCTGGTCCTGTTTCCTCAGAAGCATGTGATCTCTGCTCTGCCTTCCGCCCTTTGAAGCATGTGATCTTTGTGACCTACTCCCTGTTCATTATCCCCTACCCTTTTGAAATCCCTAATAAAAACGTGCTGGTTTTGCAGCTCAGGTGGGCATCACGGACTTACCAATATGTGATGTTACCCCCCGTGGCCCAGCTGTAAAATTCCTCTCTTTGTACTCTTTCTCTTTATTTCTCAGACCAGCTGCCACTTCGGGAAAATAGAAATACTGGGGGCGGGTTCCCCCAATAGACCACGGGAATGCAAATATTCTCTTCAACATCCTGATTTCAATTATTTTGGTAAATAACCCCTTATCAGATGTATGGTTTGCAAATGTTTTCTCTTATCTCATAAGCTGCCTTTTCATGCTATTAAATGATTGCTTCGCTCTGCAGATTTTTATGTTGATGTACTCCCACCTGCCTATTTTTGCTTTTATTACCTGGGCTTTTGGTGTCATACCAAGAAAAATGTCATGAAGTTTTGTCCCATGTGTTCTTTGAGGTGTTTTACAGTTTCAGATCTTATATTTAAGTCTTTAATCCATCTTGAGTTGATTTTTGTATGCTCTGTGAGATAAGGGTCCGATTTCATTATTTTGCTTGTGGATGACCAGTTTTCCCAGTACCATTTACAAAGAGACTATCCTTTCCCTATTGTGTATCCTTGGCATGTTTGTTGATGATTAGCTGACCATATATGCATGGATTTATTTCTGGACTATTTTATTTCATCAGTCTATGTTTCTATCTTTGTGCCAGTTCCATACTGTTTTAATTACTGTGTTGTAATATACTTTGAAATCAGGAACTATGATGCCTCCAGCTTTGTTCTTTGTCAAGACTGTTTTGGCTATTTGCAGTCCTTTGTCACTCTATATGAATTTTGGAATTGCTTTTCTATTTCTGTAAAAAAAAAAAAAATGACACTGGGATTTTCATAGGGGTTGCATTGAATCTGTAGATCTCTTTGGGTGGTATGTCCATTTAGCTTCTATTATAGAGTTGTCTTTATCTTGCTGATTTGACAAAGCTCTACATACAGTATGTGCTAATATTATCTCAGTTTGTTCTTTGCTTATAAATACTGTTTCTATGGTTTTTATTCTCATTTTTTAATTTTTCTGAGGCAGAGTCTCACTCTGTCATCCAGGCTGGAGTGCAATCACAGCTCACTGCAACCTCTGCCTCCTGGGTTCAACTATTCTTCTGCCTCAGCCTTCTGAGTGCTGGGACTACAAGTGCATGCCACCACGCGCAGCTAATTTTTTTGTATTTTGGGTAGAGATGGGGTGTTGCTACGTTGCCCAGGCTGGTCTTGAACTCCTGGCCTCAAACAATACACCTGTCTTTGCCTCCTAAAGTGTTGGGATTACAAGCATAAGCCACTACACACGGCCTGTTTCTAAGATTTTTTAAAGCTTTTGTTGTTCTCGTTATTAATCGTTTCTATTATACTAGTGTTCCTGGAAAGATCTTTTCTACTTAAGTCTATATTCTTAGTGTTTTAATTACTTTGTGTGTTTAAAATTAATTTATCTGGAATACTTTGCATATATATGAAAAAGATCTAGCTCCTGCTAAAAAGGAAGCCACTGTCTCAAGAAGATTTACTACAGGATCCACTTCTGCCAACCCCAACACCAGTTGGAAACAGCAAATGTATCCCATATCAAAAGAGCAACTGCTTTTTCAGTATAAGGGGAGAGTTACGACAATCATAAAACAACAGTGAAAAACAGCCTTCTCTCTGCTCTCACCAGAAGCAACTCTGGCAGCCTTGGCATCACCTCATCAGCAGGCTTGCAGCTTGCAACCACTTCCCAGCACTTGGCCAAAGAAGGCAAGAAAGCCGCCCTGTTCTCCTGTGCTGTCTTTACTAAGTAACTGTGGAAGGAACAGTGCATTTTCTACCTTCCAAGGCAGACACCCTGGCACCTGAGACTGATGATCTTGTGTAAAACAAGCAGGGTGCTGGATAAATACAGCTCTGGTATCCCAATGGCTTTAGTGTGTGGTAGAACCAAAGTAATAATAGTATGCCGTGGTATGTGTGACATCTTCCTTATCAACAGCAAGCCCAGATTTTTTTTAGAGTCAATGTCAACTAGAATCCTGCAGCATCATAACCTTTAAATAAATTGCAACGGTTAGACCCCAAGAGGTTGGTTCTTGACTTTAAGTAGTCTCTCCTGCTTGCTTTACGGATTTCAAATAATTCAACTTCCTGGAAAAGAACTCTAAAAATAAGCCACTGGAATTATAAAAACAATGTAAAAGATCATCATCGTTACCATTCCCAGCAGCTGAATTAACTATTATTTGAGAACGTTTTATAAAACAATTCTATGATGTCAAATTATTCCCTTTCTGGGAATCATTCCCCCAGTATTCCCATGTTTCCAAATGAGAAATTTGAGACTTGGAGAGGCTTAGCAACTAGCCCAAGGTCAGGACACAAATAGAAAGCGGCAGGACCAAGGTTTAAACCAATATCCTGTGCCTTAAAAGTTCGTTCTCCTTCTGCTCTTCTACGTTGTCTTATGAGATAATGAATTTCTTTAATTGATAAAGGTCAAGCTAAAACAATGACGTAACATTTTAAACTATTATGTTAGTAAAAAACATTTAAAAATAATATCCAATGCTGACCAAGGTATGATGAAGCCAGCTGTCTTTTATGTCAACCATGGTATAAACTGACATGAAGCTTCTGGAAAACAATTTGGCTATTTGAGTGAAGTGACTGTCAACAGGTACATATTTTGATTTCCTGATACTACTTTTAAGAATCTATCACAAGAAATTTCCCCCAAAGTTTAAAGTGCTAATTGTACAGATGTTCATCATAGAATCATGTATGAATGTGATACAGAAGCACCAAAAATATTCAAAAGTAGTTAAATGTTACTGTACCTGCTAAATGTAAAAGTGATTACTATATGTTAAATCACAAAGCAGGATATAAACTTACCTAAATTTCAATTAAAATCACAAATTTAAAAAAGCTAAAGGGTGATTTCTTTCTTTCTTTTTTTTTTTTTTTTTTTGAGACGGAGTCTCGCTCTGTCGCCCAGGCTGGAGTGCAGTGGCCGGATCTCAGCTCACTGCAAGCTCTGTCTCCCGGGTTCACGCCATTCTCCTGCCTCAGCCTCCCGAGTAGCTGGGACTACAGGCGCCCGCCACCTCGCCCGGCTAGTTTTTCGTATTTTTTAGTAGAGACGGGTTTTCACCATGTTAGCCAGGATGGTCTTGATCTCCTGACCTTGTGATCTGCCCGTCTCGGCCTCCCAAAGTGCTGGGATTACAGGCTTGAGCCACTGCGCCCGGCCTAAAGGGTGATTTCTAAACTACATGCTAAACTTTTTGAAGTGTGGCAAACTGCTATAAATAAAAGTGACTATGTTACTAGAACTAAGGAATATGAAGTTGGTCAACTCAACTGTAATCTCCACCACTACTTACTGCTTTAAAATAAAAATATCTCAAAGCCATAGTACAACAATTAAAAATTTAACACTCAGAGGAACATGTCTATGTGTGGAGGCAATGTCTTCCGTATCAGCTAAAATATGACTAATTTCCAGCAGAATATGAAAAAAGTCAAGGTGATTTACAGTCACAGAATATCACAGTGGGGAGACATCTAGAAATCTGCCCTTTCAGTTACATAGAAAACTATTATCAAAGAAGTTCAATGATCCACCCAAAGTCACTGACTGTCTGGACAACATTTTTCAGCATCAAAGTTGTCCTTCCAAAGTGAACACACTTTGTTGTGGTCCTCTGTCCACAGAGTAACTTCTCCTCACTAGGCTCCTCATAATACCAGGTTAGTCTTAAGTCATGATAATAACTAACCATCAAGAAGAAGAACCTGGGAAAGTCATGCTTATGATTTTGGGAAAATACACAGGCCTACCACACAAACTAGACTAAATGCAATGTTGACCCCTTAGAATACATTCTATATACTCTACAGAGTCCTATATAGATTAAATGTAACAGGAATAATTAGTATTATTCGATTTATTACATTCCTAAAATCTCATGTGACTTCATTACAGAGATTGACAAAAGCTGATCCTAAAATTCATACAGAAAATCAAGGGACCCAGAACAGCCATAACGATCTTGAAATAAAGGAAAAACGTTGAATGACTCACATCCTGATTTCAAAACTTACTAATCAAGACAGTGTAGTACTACTGGCAAAGGTAGACGTATACACGCAAAGAACACAATTTAGAAACCAGAAATAAACTCTCACATTCTTAACCAATTATTTTTAACAAAGGTGCCAAGGCATTTCGATGGGGGAAAGAATAATGTTTTCAACACCTGGAAGTCCATGTGAGAAAAACAGTTAGACCTTCTACCTCATATCATATAAAAATATAACTCAAAATGAATCAGAAACCGAAATGTAACAGCTAGAATAGCAAAAAAAAAATCTTAAAAGCAAGCACAGGCATAAATCTTCACAACCCTGGATGAGGCAACTGTTTCTGAGATACAATACCAAAAGCAGAAGCAACAAAAGAAAAAAAACTGATAAAACTGGACCTTGCCAAAATTTAAAACATTTGTGTTTCCAAGGACACTATCAAGAAAGTGAAAACACAGCCCAAGCACTGGGAGAAAATATTTGCAAATGATAACTCTGACAAGGGTCTAATATCGGACTATATAAGAACGCCTACAATTCAATAAAAAAATCCAGTTTAAAATTGGCAAATAATTTGAATAGACACTTCTCCAAAGAAGATATACAAATGGCCAACCAGCATGCAAAACGACAATGTCACTGGTTGTCAGAACGCAAATTGAAATGAGATTATCACTTCATACCCAGTAGGAGAGCTGTAACAAAAAAGACAGACAAAGTCAAGTGTTGACAAGAATGTGGAAGAACGGGATTCTTCATACACTCCTGGTGAGGATATAAAATTGTCCAGCCACTTTGGAAAACAGCCTGCAGGTTTCTTAAACTGTTAAACACAGAGCTACCATTTGAGCCAGTTTTCTGATTATGGTTAACTAAATTTTAAACAAAACCATTCCATAGAATATTAGCTATCTTTTTTCCCCAGATATTAGGATGTACCAAAAACTTAAAAGGAAATAAAAGCCTAGATGTGCACAATATAGAGTTTCTTCTGCATATATATTCACACTGAGCATCCTGGGGATCTTTAGAACTTAGATCATTCTGCATGGCTGGCTTCCTAGCTTTAAGAGCCTACAAAAGGTTAAGAATTCTGTGGATCATTCCCCCACACTTCCCTGCTTATTACGCTGAGGAAACTGAATACACCTGATGGGGCATCAAGGATATTTGTTATTCATGATGTAATGTTATCCACCCTATTTTCTTTACACAAGAGGCTCGGAAATTTACACCTCCTGCCCAGGTTTCCCTCACATCACAGCCTTCAATCCTGGACCTCTCTTCTAGGACAAGACAGTCCGCCTTCCTAGAACTTAGTGCATTTGTGATTCATGTTTATGTGAACAGGTTTTTGTTTGTTTGTTTGCTTTTACTATCCTGTTAGCTCCCCAGAGACAAGATCCCTGCTCATCTTTCGTTCAGGACTGCATCCTTAACACCTGACACTCACAACGTATAAAGAAACTGTAGTCGACATTCTGTAACAGTACAGGCATACCTGGGAGATACAGATGACTCCATAAGACACATGTCATAATAAGGCAAATCACAAAAATTGTCTGGTTTCTCATTGCATGTAAAACTTATATTTACACTACACTATAGTCTGCTAAGTGTGCAACAGCATTATGTCTAAAAAACAATATACCTTAATTTACAAATATTTCATTGCTAAAAAAATGCTGATGATCATCTGAGCCTTCAGTGAGCAGGAATTCTTTTGCTGGCGGAAGGTCTTGCCTCAGTGCTGATGGCTGCTGACTGACTGATTAGGGTGGTGGTTGCTGAAGGTATGGATGGCTATGGCAATTTAAAGTAAGACAGCAAAGAAGTTTGCAACATCAACTGACTCTTTCATGAAAGATTTCTCTGTAGCATGTGATGCTGTTTCGTAGCATGTGATGCTGTTTCATAGCATTTTACCTACAGCAGAACGTCTTTCAAAATTGGAGTCAATTCTGTCAAACCCATCACTGCTTTAAGTTTATGGAATATTCCGACTCCTTTGTCATTTCAACAATGTTCACAGCATCTTCACCAGGAGTAGATTCCATCTCAACAAGAGAATTTATTTGCTCATTCTTAAGAAGCAACTCCTCATTCTGCTCAAATTTTACCAGAGATCAACAGCAATGCAGTCACAGCTGTAGGCTTCACTTCTCATTCTAGTTCTCATCCTATTACTACCCCATCTGCAGTGACTTCCTCCACTGAAGCACTGAACCCCTCAAAGTCATCCATGAGGGTCAGGTCAACTTCTTTCAAACTCCTATTCAGCTGGTGCTTCGAGCTCCTTCCATGAATCACGAATGTTCTTAATGGCATCTAGAAGGGCAAACCCTTTTCAGAAGGTTTTCAACTGACTTTGCCCAGTCCCATGAGAAGAATCAGTATCTACGGCAGTTACAGTCTTACACAATGTACTTCCGAAATAGCAAGACCTGAACGTCAACATTACTCCTTGATCTGTGGGCTGCAAAATGGCTGCTATGTTAGCAAGTGTGAAAACATTCATCTTCCTGTATATCTCCATCAGAGTTCTTGGGTGAACAGGTGCACTGTCAGTCACAAGTAATATTTTGAAAGAAGTATCTTTCTGAGTTGTAGGTTTTAACAATGGGCTTAATATTCAGCAAACCAGGCTGTAAACAAATACGCTGTCATGCAGGCTTTGTTGTTTCATTTGTAGAGCACAGGCAGAATAGATTTAGCATAATTCTTAAGTGCCCTAGAATTTTCAGAATGGTAAGTCAGCATTGGCTTCAACTTAACATTACCAGATGCATTAGCTTCTAATGAGACAGCTTGTCCTCTGAAGTCAGGCACTGACTTCTCCTGTCTACCTGTGCAAATCTTAAACAGCATCTTCTTTCAATATGAAGCTGTTTCACCCACACTGAAAGTCTGTTGTTTTGTGTAGCCACCTTTATCAATGATCCCAGCTAGACCTTCTGGATAACTTGCTACTTCACCTTGTACTTTCATGTTATGAAGAGTTACTTTAAACCTCATGAACCAACCTCTGGTAGCTTCCAACTTTTTTTCTGCAGCTTCCTCACCTCTCTCAGCCTTCAATTGAGGAGAGTTAGGGTCTCATCCTGGATTAGGCTTTGACTAAAGCGAAAGTTGCAGCTGGCTTAATCTTCTGGTCAGATCTCTCAAACTTTCTCTATGCCGGGAGTCTGTTTTGCTTTCTTATTTGTGTGTTCACTAGAGAAGCCCTATTAATTTTCTTCAAGAACTTTTCATTTACAACTTGGCTAACTGCTTGGCACAAAAGACCTGGCTTCTGGCCTATCTTGGCTTTCAATGTGCCCTCCTCATTAAACTTAATCATTTCTATCTTTTGATTTAAAGTGAGAGACATGCGACTTTTCTTTCACTTGAATATTTACAGGTCATTATAGGGTTATTAATTGGTTATTTTCAATATTATTGTGTCTCAGGGAAAAAGGAGGATCAAGGAAAGGGAGAGGGATGGAAGAGGGACCAGTTAGTGGAGCACTCGAAATGCATATCAAAGATCACCGATCACAGATCACCATAACAGATATAAAAATAACGAAAAAGCTAGAAATAGTGTGAGAATTACCAAAATGTGACATACAGACATGAAGTGAGCAACTACTGTTGGGAAAAATGATGCTGGTAGACTCGTGAAAAATACAGTATTTGCAAAGCTCGAGAAAATGAGTGATGCTTGTACCTTCGTTTCTTCTGATTTGATTTTCTAATCTGCCAGGGATTCAGAAGCCACATAACTGTTTTATCACTGTATACAAAATAAGACAACGTAGGCAGTGTATGGGAGACCTTATCTATCTATCTAGAGAGATCAATCCATCTATTTTTTTTTGAGACAGGGTCTTTTTTTTTTTTTTTTTTTTTTTTGGAGATGGAGTCTAGCTCTGTCGCCCAGGCTGGAGTGCAGTGGCGCGATCTCGGCTCACTGCAAGCTCAGCCTCCTGAGTAGCTGGGACTCCAGGAGCGTACCACCACATTCGGCTAATTTTTTTGTATTTTTAGTAGAGATGGGGTTTCACCACATTGGCCAGGCTAGTCTCGAACTCCTGACCTCAAGTGATTCACCCGCCTTGGTCTCCCAAAGTGCTGGGATTACAGGTGTGAGTCACCGCACGCAGTCTGTCTGTCTGTCTGTCCATCTGTCCATCCATCCATCCCATCCATCCATCTATCCATCCAAAGTATAGGAATCGCAGTGAAGACATTTTGTGAAACCTTTTATAGCTTCTTGAGAGACACAAAGTTTTAGATTCTCAGCTGTGGTTCAAATAGTGGAGGCTGCAGGCTGTCTTGGGAATGTAAGTCCAGTGAAAGTGTAAAAAAGAACATAAAAATATAGGCTGCTGAACTGGGAAAAGGTGCTAAAACCAAATCTTGAGACCACTTAGCAATTAAGGAATATCCAATTTCAAACTAGCATTTATCTTGGGAGAAGAACATTTTCCATCTCATTTAGACCACATTAACAAAATCAGTTTTTAACAGACTATAATTATCTGTTAGCAATAAAATGTCCTTTTACGATTCAGAATGCCAATCATGCTTACCATATTTTAATGCTATGTGACCCGTCATAAAAAGTTATGTTTATACCTCAAATTGGAAATTCTATTTATAAGCACCCCAGTAAAAAATCACTGTAAATAGTTGTAGTAACATAACTTTACGAAAAGATTCTTTTTATCCCCATCCATAAAGTGGTCACTCACCTGCATTAAGAGCTGTGAATAAATTTTTTCTCGAAGGACCTAAGATATAAAAGAAACATGTAAAATATACATGTTTTATTTCACATATCACACAAAAACCATGTTGATAAAAATTATTTTCAAAAACAATCATCTCTAAATTCCAGGTTCCAGGTGGGAAATATTAGTGAGATTCAACCAACTTTTGTCAAGCGTATTTTAAATATGATATTCCACATAACATCCAAAGGTTTCAGAATGATATGAAATCATCACCACAAATTAAATAGCATCAGTTTTAATATGAAAAGCCAGTGTTTCTTCAGTCAAGAACAGCTGAAGTTCAAGTTTTAACAGTACTGAATTAACACACTGACTGTGCACATATGCTATTCTGCTGCCAGGAGAGCAGGGGCCAGACTTCATGAAGGACAGTCACTCCTGTGTGCTTTCCGAAACTACCCGTTTCTATTCAGCCATGTATGAAGAAAAATAGAAATATTACTGTATCAGTTTTCCTCCAAACTGATACAATATAAAATCAGGAGTGGTAATAGGTATAGAGCTGTAAGTCACTAAAATCTATGCACACTTCTACTTAACATGAAATAGTTGTTTCTAGCACATCATCATCTGCAGATTAGTTACAACAGCTACCATGTTCTATTTGAAATTTTACAGAGATTATAATCTCTTAAAATATGTGGCTGTTTTCAATGGAAAGCACTGATTCCCACTCAAGTAAAACCTTTGCAACACAAGAACCTATCAATTCCATAGTGAGGCATTTTAGAATTCTGAGTCTCCTGTTCTACAAAGCTGTCTATGAAATCTCATTCTCTGAAAGTCATTTTAGTATCAAAGTTCCAGGGCATTAACTTCGTTACTGCTGTGTGGATCATAGGGCTTTATCATCATCAATAAAAAACCACAGTTTTCCATCCTGATGTCAACCCGGCAAGAGGTCATTTGGTGCCTCTGAAATTTGATTAAATCCCTAGACAAACGACAACCTGCTGCACACTGAAGAATTCAACCCACTCCTAAAATTCATGCCTATTTTCTCTTCAATTCAGTACAAAGAAAAGGTATCGACGTACATTTACCAGCCTCAAGTTAACATATGATCCTTTAAACGCACACAGAGACACATGTTAATGAGGATACTGTGACAGAGCAACACCTTTTAGAAAGTTACTAATAGATGTTAACAATCCAAAGAGTTTCAGGCAGGTTAACCCAGTAAGTCCTCCTTCTGGGACATTCAGAAGTAACCAGAATCTGAAACAATGAACCACAGTTCATATTTGAAGAGTTTCATCTAAGTATTAATACACCCCAGTAAAAGTATAAACTAAACTGGACAACCATAGAATTTGGCAACAGTGAACGTTGCACAGCCATTTAAAGTGAGGAAGCTCTCATGATATACTAAGTTAATAAAAAGCAAGATACAGAAGAGTATATTCATTATTACCCCAGTTTTGCTGGAATAAAAACAAAACAACATATACATTCCGAGGAAAAAAGTCAGAAGGAAATGTGACAGCAATTGGTGGTCGACAGAATTAAGGAAGACTCCTAGTTTCTGTGTTTTCCAAATTCTCTAACATAAATGTGGGTCTCATTTTATAGGTCAAGTTTCTCATTCACAATTATCCTCTCAGGCTTCGGTTAAGCTTCAGTTCACTAAGCACATAGAAGGCTTTTTTTTTTTTTTTTTTTTGAGACAGAGTCTCGCTCTGTCACCCAGGCAGGTGCACAGTGGCGCAATTTTGGCTCACTGCAACCTCTGCCTCCTGGGTTCAAGCAATTCTCGTGCCTCAGCCTCCCGAGTAGCTGGGACTACAGGTACACACCACCATGCCCAGCTAATTTTGTATTTTTAGTAGAGATGGTGTTTTGCCATGTTGGCTAGGCTGGTCTCGAACTCCTTTCCTCAAGTGGTCCACCCATCTCGGCCTCCCAAAGTGCCGGGATTACAGGCATGAGTCACTGCGTGTGGCACAAAGAAGGCTCCTGATGTGCTTTGGGTCCACTGAGACAAAGTTGCATGAAAACATTGTACATTAAGTATATACCACATATTCTGTAAACCTGAAAATTACTTTTAATAGTCACAGCAAATACAGAGTGAGTGATATGAGAAGGAATAGAGATAAAGAACATTCAGAGGAAGAACAATGTGTGGGACCAAAGACATGAAGACACAAGCACAGTAATAAACACAAAACCTCTACCCTGATGAAAAGTCATCATGCATTTCTACCCCTTTCTGTCTCACTCTTCTACAGCATTAGTTTAGAATAATTTAACTCTACAAGTTTTGTTATTTTGACCTTATACCATTGTTCTGCCTGCTGATTTACATGTAATGATTTTTAACTATAGAACCTACCAACTCTCAGAACAATGATTTCCTCATTGTGAAAATGTATTGTCTCCTTTCTCAACACATTTTTAATCATTGTTAAATATATCATAAACCTAACTGTCAAAATGTAACTTTCTACAAGCCAAGGACTTTAAGCGTCTTGCCCTCCCTCTTCTAACCACAAAGAGAACCATACCTTTTGGAGGAGTTTTCAGCAAGTGAACATGAGCCCTGGATACCAAAGGCTTCAAATAAAAGGATCCTGAGGAACCATTTTGAAATGCTGGTTTTGGAGGTTTCTCCTCATATTTGATGACAGCGGCATTACCAGCTGTAACAAAACAGAAAAGTACACTTTATCCTATAAATACAGTTTCAAACTTCCACATTTATTCCTTTGTTCTTGAATCAACAAATGCTCAGTAAGCACCTACGACATGGCAGTCATTACTGAACACTGGGAATAGAGCGTGGATAACAGGTAGCTTGTGTCCTCAGGGATGCGAAATAAAGGCTGTAATCAGAGTGACCACACATCCTGGTTAGCTGGGCACAGTTCAAGTTTATGCATCTTGTTTAGTTCAGCTTTCATTCCAGACAAAAGTTGGAGAAGAAATAATATAGCCATTCATGCCATGTAACAAGAATGCCCCAGGTGCAGCTAGAAAGAGCACCCATCTCCAAAGGGACAAGAAAGAATTCATGCAGCCAGCTAGTTAATGACACAAGAACAGTAACATACAGACTCTTCGGTAGCTATAAGAATGAGATCTGGTTCAAATCCTCACTGCTACAGCAAGGAGTTAAAACGTCAACTTCTGCCCTGAACAAAGGAAGTTTGTTCCAAAGCAAACTTTATGTTTTACTCCAAAGCAAAAGCATAAAAGGGAATCTCACCTAAATAACAAAAACTGTCTTCTGTATTATGTGTAAAAATTTCCCCTCCACCAACCCAGACTGGATTTTTTATTGTTTCTCTCTTTTTTTTTTTTTTTGAAATGGAGTCTCACTCTGCTGTCCAGGCTGGAGTGCAGTGGCGTGATGTCGGCTCACTGCAAGCTCCACCTCCCGGGTTCACGCCATTCTCCTGCCTCAGCCTCCCGAGTAGCTGAGACTACAGGTGCCCACCTCCACACCCGGCTTATTTTTTCTATTTTTAGTAGAGATGGGGTTTCACTGTGTTAGCCAGGATGGTCTCAATCTCCTGACCTCGTGATCCACCCGCCTCAGCCTCCCCAAGTGCCAGGATTACAGGCGTGAGCCACCACGCCCAGCCTGTTTCTTAATAATCATCAATATCCAATTCTAGGCACCCAATTCTATTCTACTATTCAACACTTATAAATTTCTTTATTACCAACTTTGATCCCTTTTCTCACTTCACTCATTTAGCAAAGGGTTAAGATAGCTACCTTGTTTACAAACACATTCTAAATGTGAGGACAACTAGAAATTTTTCACTTGGCTGAACTATTCCAACTGCTACAACAGTGCTTATACTCATCACATTCAAACTTTGTACAGGCATGCTATTATTTTCCCCTAATCCACACTCGGTCCCTGTACAATCAGCCATCTGTTAATTGTTCTTGTGCCCAAATAACATTCCTAATATTAGGTCAAATCGACACAGAGCTTTCCCTCCTGCTGAGAAAATTCTGTCAATTTCCTGTTCTTTTTTTTTCCAATTCTCACCTCCTCGAGAACCTAGAGATTTGGCTTTTCCAAAGTTGACAGGAAGCTAATGGGAGTGACGGTATTAAAGATACTGCTATTATAACATTCAACAGAACCCTTTTTAGATGTTCATATAAAATGGATATTGGGTTTCAATGAGCATTTTAGCTTTTGTGAATCAAATCCAACAAAGAAAATGAGAGTCTTAACCATGGAATTATAACCATCTGGATTTTAGTCTTACTTTTCTTGAAGCTATATTTGATTATATTCAGCAACAAATAAGTCACTTACTCATATTTTAAAAAATTCAACTGAGTTCAATTTACAAACCTAATACGAAATTGTGTGATTCTAAATTCATGCTTTTCCTTTCTAAACTTTAGACACAAAGGCCCATGGTTCACAAAGAGATCAGTAAAAAGATTTTCACTAAAATAAAGGACACGTTCCTTGTGAGGAACGATACTCCTGTCCCCTGGCTGTCACACGCAGAATAGGAGGTGGTGTGCTGGAAATCGGCTGTCTCACTGCCACTTTTCAGACTCAATACAACACTCGATCCATCTGGCACCACATCCATCCTCAACTTCGTAACACACAACATGAAGTCAGAATCCATACTGCAAGGATACAATGTCTGCATTTGACTCAGGAACAAACACACATGCATTTATGTTTTACACATACTTACATGAAAGCTATATACACAAGATATATATTCATATACTCTATGATCAACGATCGTACATGCTTTCTGCCTTACTAATGGCAGGCACAAACTGTACTGAGCTGAACATAATTTTATGACTGACACTTAATATCTTTCTTTCAATCTCTACTCACTGTACTCTAGGCTGGCGCACTGCTTTCTAGTAAACCCCAACTTGAAGGATGTATGTCACCATGAGGCATAATGCTCTTCAAATATTTCCCCTGCCCTCTATTTCTGATCCTAACATGGCAACTGACTGGGTATCCTGATGCTATCTAAATTTTCCCTCAGTCAGAGTCGTTATATCCAAACAATAAAGTCCTCAGTGGCAACAGTTCCAATATAAGAGATGCATAATAGTTTCGAGCCATGGAACAGGATGTAAAATATCCAAGTTCTGGTGCTGACTTGGCCACCGCCTAGCTGTGCTGAATCACCTGTCTATGAGTAAGAAGGGTCTGAATATCGGGTATGGGAATAGACAGCACATTCGCCTTCACAGGGGCCCTACTGACTGACTGTGGTATTGAGTCCACTGAGGCTGGAAGCATCCTCAGAATCATCCTTAAGACAGTGTTCTAGAGAGCCATGGACACTAAACACTGCTGGCCTGAAGAGACAATACGTAAAATTTTCCATGTGGCCACCTACTTCTCAACCTGATCTAGTATGTAGTTTAAAACTGCCCCTTTGTCATCTTTCATTCCAACTGTCTCAATTATGCCAGAATAAGAGATTATCTGGAATCCTTATCTTCATTTCCGCCATGGCCAAAGTGTGGTTCAAGTGAAATAAAGGAGCTGGTGAGTCTAAAAGGAAAAATTAAGGGATATTCTCAGAAAAGCCCAAGCAGAAGAAACAATTTTCCTATGAGAAAAGGGCTTCTCTGGCCGGGCGCGGTGGCTCAAGCCTGTAATCCCAGCACTTTGGGAGGCCGAGACGGGCGGATCACGAGGTCAGGAGATCGAGACCATCCTGACGGTGAACCCCCATCTCTACCAAAAAAAAAAAAATACAAAAAACTAGCCGGGCGAGGTGGCGGGCGCCTGTAGTCCCAGCTACCCGGGAGGCTGAGGCAGGAGAATGGCGTGAACCTGGGAGGCGGAGCTTGCAGTGAGCCGAGATCCTGCCACTGCACTCCAGCCTGGGCGACAGAGCGAGACTCCGTCTCAAAAAAAAAAAAAAAAAAAAGAGAAAAGGGCTTCTCGGCCTCCCAGCACTTTGGGAGGCTGAGGTGGGTGGTTCACGAGGTCAGGAGATCAAGACTATCCCGGTTAACAGGGTGAAACCCAGTCTCTACTAAAAATACAAAAAAATTAGCCAGGCGTGGTGGTAGGCGCCTCTAGTCCCAGCTACTCAGGAGGTAAACTCGGGAGGCGGAGCTTGCAGTGAGCCGAGATCCTGCCACTGCACTCCAGCCTGGGCGACAGAGCGAGACTCCGTCTCAAAAAAAAAGAAAAAAGAAAAAAGAAAAAGAAAAGGGCTTCTCAGGCTTGGCACAGTGGCTCACAACTGTAATCCTAGCACTTTAGGAGGCCAAAGTGGGTAGCTCACTTGAGGCCAGGAGTTCGAGACCAGCCTGGCCAATATGGCGAAACCCTGTCTCTGCTGAAGACACAAATATTAGCTGGACATGGTGGCAGGCGCCTGTAATCCCAGCTAGTCAGGAGGCTGAGGTGGGAAAACTGCTTGAACCCAGGAGGCAGAGGTTGCAGTGAGCCAAGATTGCACCACTACACTCTAGCCTGGGTGATAGAGTGACATTCCGTCTCAAAAAAAAAAAGAAAACGGCTTCTCATTGTTCCAGACTTTTATCTGCAAACTACCATTCATACTACATTCTAACATCTAGTGAAAATTCGCTTTTATTACATTATGTATATACACACAGAGCCAACATTCTGTTCATTTCTTGAATTTTATGTGAATCAGTTTAACACTCCCCACTGTGCCAGATCATCTGCCCACCTGGCTTAAAATCCAAGTACTACTGAAATCTAAGCTCCTGAATTTCAAAAGCAAAATCACTCAACTATATCATAACAAGACCGTCTCACACATACCCTAGAAAAACATGAACAGAGAAAGAATGAGAACAAAGTTAACAGTGGTTTGGATAGTATTTCCTTCTTAAATAGTCCATTCAGAAGCGTACAAGTACTAACATGTTTTGTGTGTAGAGCCTAATGAATCTACTGCCTGTTCCTCATGTTAGCCTCACCTATGACAGACATCACTAGTTGAACACAAAACTTTCCCTCTGAACCTGGAGACACCCTGAGAAACCACTGACACTATCCTACAGGCGAATTCTTATCCACTAACAGGAGTTGACCACTAACCAGTGTTGGCAGGTGAGACAATATTCACTTGCCATTCCTGTTGTGAGAGAAGAAAAAAAAAAAAACTAAGGGTAAATAAGCCCCACCCTATTCTTTATCAGCTTAATCACTTGAACAACTCAAAACACCGTCCTGCCGAACAATGAGGCCCTGTTTTATTGTAGTGAAAAGGGTCAGAGACATTTATTGCTGCAAGGACTTTGAAGATGACCCAGTCCTCCCTTGTCATTCATCAAGAGGAGAGTATGGAGGCCGGGGGCTAAGAGAAGAGAAAGATCCTTCAACTTAACATGAGTTAGCAGGAAAACTAAGGTGGGACCGGGCACGGTGGGTGGCACATGCCTGTAATCCCAGCACTTTGGGAGGCAGATGCAGGCATATCACTTGTGGTCAGGAGTTCAAGATCATCCTGGCCAACATGGTGAAACCCCATCTCTACTAAAAACACAAAAATTAGCCGGGCATGGTAGTGCATGCCTATAATCCCAGCTAATTGAGAGGTTCAGGCAGGAGAACTGCTTGAACCCGGGAGGCAGAGGTTGCAGTGAGCTGAGATCAAGCCACTGCACTCCAGCCTGGGTGACAAGATCGAAATTCCATATAAAACAAACAAACAAATTAAGGTGGGCCCAAGGTTAGTGCCCTTTTCTACATGTCACACCCCTCTCAGCCAGGGCTGGCAGTGAAGGTGAAGGGAAACACTCCATTTCTTTTATTCAGTCTCCTTCTGTTCCTTGCATTTCCAGGAGAATGCAAATAGCTTTGGTCTGCACCTCTTACATTTCCCCTACCATCTGGCTCTCAAATATAAACATGGTTTTGTGGCCAAAGTGGAAGAGGAAGTAATGTCTCTGAAACTTATTTTCCTGCTAACATGGCAAAATTATACACTCTCCCAAGAGCCCCTTCTAAATTGCACAACAGTCCCCAAACCTTCAACGCTGTTCATGACAAACAACATATCATTTATTTTCATCCAGTTACTTTAATGATCTTAAAAACTGGATGTTAGGTAACTGAGTGCGAAACAGCTTATAATCTTTAACTTCTATAAATGAGTACATTTGGTATAAAAGCCATTGTGAAATGTTTTTACACTAATATCCAAAAGGATCAAGATCATAACTTTGAAATTTTCTACACTTAAAAGAACACACACAAAGAACCTGCTGAAATTCCCAAATAAGAAAAATCTACTGTCTTACGTATTTTGATTCGGTCATTTAAAAAACTTAGTAACATTTCTATAGGATCCCACAGTTCTGAGAACCCAATGCTAATTTTACAACAGCACTATGTTGTATCAGAAGTTCTTAAATGATGCCACTAATGATATCACATCACAAAGAAATAAGCAGACAAAGCAAGAAACCACTATTCGTTAAAGGGATTCAAATACTTAAGCCAGTATAAATCAGAACACCGATCAAAAGAGAAAGTTAATTCTTAACGTGACCATCCATTATCAGAAGCAGGAAATTTTCAGCGCAAAATGATTTTTTCATGTTTTGAGGTAGTCTTTAAATGTATACATGTTTAATACTTTCAATTACAACTCAGGAAAACAATCAAAGATGTGACGTTTCCAATTTAATTTCAGGAAGGTATTTTTCTACACTTGCACAACTACCGCTACATACACACAAAAAATAGTTATTTAATAAGAAACTAAACCATCAAAAAGTCTTTGATAATAGGATAATTTCATGTGCCAGAGCATTAACGATGCTGCTGAATTATATCAAGAGTGCCAAAACCCATAAAAGAGACAATAAAATTGGTCCTACACAGAAGCATTCACATCTTAAATATACATACAAAATGCCCCCAAATACTACAATTACCATAAATTACAAGTTACAAAAATAACAGTCAACAGATCCTAAATCAATTTATTGAATAAAAATTTAAGCATGCTTACAAAGAAAAGAAACCAGAAATTGTCGACCTACTTTTTTTCCCAGTAAACGTGGCTAACAAAGGAATGATACAAAGGCTGTACGATCCCACGAGCAGCAGTGTCAATAAGGTAGCATCATAGTGCCTCTCTGAACCAGGCGGTGGGGTGAGTGTAGAATTGATAAAGATTTTTGAAGAAATATCAGTTTCTGTACAACTGCGAAATCCTCCTGGTACAGTCATTTAAAAGGATCAAAGCAAGCTTAAGCAGGAAAAGCTGCAGCCATGTTCACTCTCATATCCCTCATGCTTGCTCTTAGTGAATTCGAATGGAGGAAAAAAAAAAAAATGTGTAAGCTCCAAGGCACTACACAAAACAGATTAAACCAGCTAGCAAATCAAACTAAGAAAGAGACTCATTGATCTGAATGCTTAATCCGCCAACAGGAACACATCGCCACTAGACAGGCTCTGTGGGTGTATGGTAAACCCCTTTGTTAAAAGACAAAAAGGAATGGACAAAAGCATTTTACAACCTCCTTAGGAGCATCAGACATGGTACTGAAACGGTGGCCAAGTCAACATGGATGTCGACAGAAAACACGGGGCTGTGGCACTACAGATTCTGTCTGCTTCAAGTGCCACAAATTCTGTTGCCACAACACTTTTTCTAGAGCATGCTGGTGATTCTGTTTTGGCAGTTCGTTTTTCAAATTGCTTTGCAAGACAAAGAAAGTGTAAAATAATACATGTGTGAATTACCTTTTCAAATTCAGAGTTCTCTCTTACATGCAAGCCTGATTTTGTGCCACAACTTCAAAATTCAAACAATAAAAAGCTGGTAATAATCCTGTTTAATTTCAAGTCACATATCCCAGTATTTCTGAAGGGCCAGGGTATGCAGCTACTTACTCTCATATGAGTCCAGCTACTGCTGCTAGGTGACCCTTCGGAAATGTGCTCATTAATTCAATGCCTTCTCTACAAAAAATGCTTTTGCAATTCCCTCACATACCTGCTGTGTGATTTTGCACCAGTGACAGTATCTCTGAGCCTCAATCCCCTCATATATAAAAAACAGGATAACAGTAGAAGTCACTTGAGAGAAAAAGACAAAAGCAAATACGGACATCCTAAAATACTGCTCCACACCCAGAGGAACCTTGTGAGCATTATGACACTTTGTCCCCATCTCCTCACCCAAAAGAAGAAACTGATCTGTCAAACTGGAGAGATCAACTTGCTGCTCCTCTCCATACCCTTGTGTCTGGTTTTATTAGTATTCTCATCATCCATGAAAATACCTTCTTTTTCTCCTCCACTATTTTTTTAGAATAAGGGCCATTTCTTTTACATCCTATATCCCTCACTGCACCTATCATGGTGTCTGTGCACAGCGGGCACTTCAACATTAAATTTATGAATTATTTCGTGGGGGAGTATCAAAAAGGAAATGAGAAAATAAGAACCAAGTCCAAATACATCTTTGGAATGAAAGAGATATCTCAGTAAGTTCACTCATTTATACATAGAAAATAGAACTCAGGTTAACTGAAAACGTTAACAAAATTCTCCTGAGTTTAAAATTTTAGAATGAGGATTCAAGTTATACTAGTCATATTACACAAAATCTAGCATCCAAAGATACCACAAGAGATAGTCTTTTGCAAAGTAAATGAAACTATAGTAATCTTTTTCCTGATTCCAGTTACAGTCCAAATCCCCTGAGTTGCTACTCTTAACCCTCCAAAACACCATTACTTCAGATGATGCACTTTAGAATCCTTCATGCAAAAATATACTTTAACACACAATTATTTCAAGAGAGTTTTTCAAAGAATTTTGTTTTTTTTCTGCCAAACTTTCAGAGCAACTCCAAGGAAGCAGTATGCATATTTTTCCTGAAACCCTAGAAACAAAAATTCTAATTATACGCAGAGCATTCGTTTTTCTTGCAATGACTGTTTCCACATCCCCCAAAGCGTGATACGAAGTTGACTTACAATTGTTGCTGTAAGTGCTCAGCTCACTGTGGGTGCTGGCTATCGAGGGGGTGCTTCCTGTCCTCCGCAGTGCAGAACTTTTCAAAGATGCTTTGGATTTAGGAAGCGGTCTAGACAGATTCACCCATGACGACTGTGCAGTTTTCAAGGATGCAGATTTTCCTTGGGGTTTAAAAAAAAAAAGTTTCCACTGCTATTCATCCTGAAAGCGGGCACTTTTTAAGCCTGTAAACTCAAACTTCAGCACTAACAACAAAGTCAATACACAAAATGAATATTCACGATCATGTAACTTCAGACGAAAGATGAAAGCTTCACGCAGACGTGTTTATTTTTGATCATTTAGAGGTAAGAGAGCAGAAATGATGAGGTAATTAGAACATGAGAAGTGTGACAGTAACCCTGTCTCCTAAAGTAATTAACTCACACACGTTCTCTGAAGGAGAAGATCAGAAGAATCGTGAGAAAGCATTTTTGGCAAAAGTGAAATCAAAGAATAAACAAACTGATATGACCTCCCATACTGTTGACTTAAAAAAAAAAAAAATTCCATTAGCACAATACGCTATAAGAAATAAATAAATGGAAAATTTCAAAATCACCCAAACAGAAAGAAAAATGCAACTTGATAAGAAAAAACTTCATTTGAAAAATGCCTAATGTTCTAACACCAGGTGGTGCTATACTATTAAGATTCTTTTTTTACTCTCACCTTTTCTTCTTTATTCTCCACAGTTTATTTATTCTCACCTGCAGTCCTATCTTCCTTCTGAATCTCAAGGCTACTCGTGTTTTAAAGTACTTATTGAGTACTTTAAGTTTTCATCTTGGACTGACATGCTCCTGTTTATGCTGATTATAGCTCCATTGTTTTATTATTATTATTATTTTTAATCTCACTTTGTTGCCCAGGCTGGTCTCAAACTTCTGGCCTTAAGCAGTCCTCCTGCCTCAGCCTCCCAAACTGCTGGAATTACATGTGCAATCCACCCCACCCAACCATATAGCCCTATTTTTAATTTTTTTTCCAGCTTCAAACCATTGAAATCATCTTTTCTTCCCCAGATCCCCATATATTCTAGCACTGTCTCCCATTGCAACCAGTACCACCTAACAGAAGTTGAAAAGGACCTTTGATGAAAATGACATTGTTGCGTATCACTAAGGATCCCATAAGCGAGTCAGGTAATGCTGCCAGAAAGTCATGCCCATTGCTTTGTTCCAGCGATTTCGCTCATAAAAACCTCATCCTAATGAAGAAAAAGATGCTGAAGCTCCTCAGGCCTGGCATGTGAAGTGACCGCATGAAGCTCCCATTTCGGCTCCAGCCTCACTCTTGTATTGCTCTTCAACATCCACGTGTGCTCTGCTCCAATCAACCTAGCTTTCTCTCTGACACCAGGGCACACCGTGTGCTATTCTATTAATGTTCCAACAGCCACATCATTTCTTTTCAAAGAGCTCTTCTTCCTCCTCTTTTTGAATCCTTATTTAACCCTTTATATCACTGTCTAAACTGTACTGGACTCCTAAAATCCTGTCCTTCCATCCCTTCCAACTCCATTGTGTTAATCTCCTGAACATGAAAATGAAGGTCGTGACCCAATCTAAAATTTGGGATTCTCCACTATGCACAGCATGAGGCCCAGGACAGCTTTGAATGCTGACCCAATACAAGTTCATCAGTTTTCTTAGAACATTACGAGATTTTTTTGCTATTTTCTTTGCTAGCTCATCAGCTATCATTAGCGTATTTTATGTGTGGCCCAAGACAATTCTTCCAGTGTGGCCCGGAAGTCAAAAGATTGGACACCCCGATCTATAGGATGGTGATCTTAGTTTCAATCCTTTTATTTAACATTAATTTCACAGGCTTAAAAGGCAATGTAGGGTTGATCCCTACCCACTTCTTCCCCCTTAGGCCATGCCTCCACCCCTTCATACACACACACCCCTTAGTGGTTTCTCTCCAGTCACTTCACTCTATTCTTCTGCTTGTGTACATCCTTCCTACTGAATGGCCTCCTTTCTATCCCCTCCCCTATTTCTGTCCAGTGAATGCAAAGCCAGCTCAAGCTCCTCTTTTAAACCCTTGCTACTCATTTGCAGCTCCACCCTAGGCCTACTGAATCACCACCTGCAGTTTCACAAGATCCCCAGGTGATTAAAATGCACATGGAGTTTCTGAAGCACTGTTGAGAATCAGGACCTCTTTGTGAGCTTATCCTGCCAGGACACCCTCTTCTGTGTGCCATGGACTACGCCTTGCTTTCTGCTCACACCACGTACTTGCTTCTATCACAGCATTTGCCCCCACATTCCTCTTGGACCATCTCCAAGGTTCTTGAGATCAGGAAGAGCACCTGATTCAATTCGGGTCCTCAGGAACTGGCAAAGGTCTAGCATGGGGTGAGCCTTAATAAATGTTTCCTCAACAAATTCATTTTTTTAATGCCAAGAGTAAATGATATATTTTGAAAATGTGTTTGCCCATCACCTGCATTGAAGCATTCAGTGCTTAACCCATTTTCATAAGTTTTTGTGTCTCTTCAGTCTATCAGAGACTTTTTTCTTTACACCCTTTACAATAATTAGCAACTGTGAGATGGCAAATACCCATTTTAAAAATTTATGTTTAGCCACCAGTTTTACTTGCTTTAGGAGGAACAGAAAAACAGATTTTTAGAATATAAATTTACCAAATTGCTGCCCTTTCAGGAGAAACAATGATGAGTCATCATCATCACAACTGATAAACAAGGGTGGGCAAGGAACAGATCAAAATGACCGGGCCACAGCCACAGTGCAGCCAAGGCTTCCGACATTTTGGAAATCCGCTTATTCTTCATAAATACATGCCTTGTAGCTTTGTTTCTAAACACACCTTAGGTTTGCAGACATTTCTGTGTGCGCCTTGGAACTACTATAGCACCTTCTGTAGTACCTTCACACAGCTGCACTAGAGGAAAGCTCACCCCTGCACCCAAATATCATTTCCCTGACCTCCCCTATCTCACTGGCACCCCCATCCAGACCCACCCCCTACACCTAATGACAGCCAGTCTTCACCAAAGTCTTCCCAATTCCACCATGACTCTTGACTAATGAGCACTGAGGAGAATGAAATAAACGCCGATTTCACCAAAAGATTAGTTCCTTTGATTAATAATCCTAACAGTGTGTGACTATTACTATCCCAGTTTATAGATGAGAAAACTACTTAGGTGGTTAAATGGCATACCTGGGTCACATACCCAGCTGGTGATAGTAAGGCCTAGAATCCAAGTGTCTAACCACCCGCCCAGTGTTGCCTGGGCCATGCCACAGAATACAAGCATCTCAGTTAAAGAAGTATGAGGCTTGGAGGCAGACAGAGTTCAGAGTGGAGCTCTTACTAGACAGGAGCTCCTACAGTGGAATGGGGAAAACAGTGCGCATGCAACAAAGACATTTAACTATTTCACCAACAGCTCCAACGTTTAACTTAACAGTAAAGATGACCTAAAGTCGTTTTAATTGGATTTCATACCAAGCAATAAAATATGCACATCATAAGCAATATTGAAAGTCAAACATAGCAATATTAGGTTAACTAAGAGACTGCAAGTAACCCAGGCACTGAATTCTTAAACAGTGAAATCAATACAGGACTTCTCTGAATTACAGTCCTGAAAAGATGACATTTACCAGCTCATATCGTATTGTGTAACTTATCCCAGATGTGAAAGATAAAGATTTAAGATCCACTTGCCAGAATACTATTGACCTCAGCAGTTTATTTTAAGCTCATGCACTTAGCATAGACTTACGTATAGACAACAGATTTGTTTTTATTCTGTAATTATAACCATCTTTTATGTAGGAAAAATCTGGAAGGTATAACACTTCCACTTTGCCTCAGATAGTAACACAGACAGCCTACTGGATTTGAAGCAAACTTTCATTAATCAACCAATTTACTGAAACACTCACCTCAGAAAACCTGAGTAAGTGTACTATATTTAACAACAATAAAAATCAGTAAAAGACGCCTAGCAAAACTAAAATTTCAATGGAAAGATAAAGTGAACAACAGGATAGTGTTAAAATTAATATTATCCTATTCTGTAAAACAAGATGGTAGAATGGTGCTTGCCAGGGGCTGGTGGGGAAGGGAAATGGGGAGTTGTTCAACGGGTATAAAGTTCCAGTTATGCAAGACAAATACGTCCTGCAGATGTGCTGTACAACACACTGCCTATGTTTAACAACACTGCACTGTGCACTGAAAAATGTGTTAAAGGGTAGATCTCATTAGGTCTTCTAAGAAAGAAGGAAAAGAAAGAAGAGGCTGGGCGCAGGGGCTCACGCCTTTAATCCCAGAACTTTGGGAGGCCAAGGTGGGTAGGTTGCGAGGTCAGGAGATTGAGACCATCCTGGCCAACACGGTGAAACCTCGTCTCTACTAAAATACAAAAAACTGGCTGGGTGTGGTAGCACGTACCGGTAGTCCCAGCTACTTAGGAGGCTGAGGCAGGGGAATTGTTTGAACCCAGGAGACACAGGTTGCAGTGAGCCGAAATCACACCACTGCACTCCAGCCTGGGTGACAGAGCAAGACTCCATCTCAAAAAAGAAAAAAGTAAAGAAGAGAAGAAATGAAAAGGAGGAAAAGAAACCAACAAATAGGACTTGGAGGGAGCAGTGATAGCTATGAGATGTGGGAAATGAAGGAAGGAGACCAAATTATACATGAACACTGAGAAATTATCATATTGGCTAGAGAAAAACTCAGAACTAACCCGGCTGAGGGGGTTCCAAGGCAAAAATAAAATTATAGAAATAAAGTTCCATTTTGCAAATCCTCTGCAAAAAGAAAAACTTACATATTTTAGGTTTGTATTTACCTATATGTTGAAAAAGTCCAAAAGGCCATACCACAATTTTGTGAGACTAGTAAGAGGTACAGCAGAGTCAGACAAGGAAGAACAGGGAAGGTGCAGAAATGATAACTTTTCCTTCATACTTTATATACAAATACATTACTCCACATGAATTTTAATTTTACAATGAGAGTATTTTATAATGAAACTATTAAATATTATTAAAGTCAATGGGGTCAAATTTAATCAGATAAGACACCTAAGACAAAACAAAGAAATCAAGAAAGGATAAAATTGGATCGATTAAGTTGATTTTAATAATCATTTTTATTTCTGGTCATCTGTAATCATTACTTATTCTTCAATCTTTTTTTTATTTTACAGTACTAGAAGAAAAAACAGAATCAGGATTTTAATTGATGTTTTGTATGGCTATCATAAAAACAATCACTTTACTACCGGAAAGTTCATCATGTTACCCTCATGGGATGTTTCCTAGGTCTGGACATTAAAGCCCAAGAAGGAACTCCTGAAGGGTGTCCTTTGTCTCGACCCTTATGTTAAACGATTCACTCTCCAGGAGAGAGTTCCCATGGCCTTCAGAGGTATGCAGTGTAATCTCTCAGCAACAATTTGGCCTTCTCCATTCTTGGAGGAAGGCCTAGGGAAGAAGGTGAGTCTCACACCACTCACAGATCACCTTTAATATCATGACAGCAATTTCCAGAGCCACACAAACATCTACCAAAGCAACTTCTTATCTCTCAACTATCGCCTAGATGCAAAGGAATTCAGCAGTAACATACATATATTTTTAAATTTTTGTAGAGGTGGGGTCTCACTATGTTGCCTAGGCTGGTCTCAAACTCCTGGGCTCAAGTGATTCTCCTGCCTTGGCCTCCCAAACTGCTGGGATTACAGGTGTGAGCCACTGTGCCCAGGCTTAATATATTTCTCACAAGACTATTCAGCATTGAAAAGGTGACTTCTTGTTTATACATTTGGTAACAATTTATGGATTTTGAAGATGAGTTTTAATTAGTTAACAAAGAAACACTGACTACTATATGATCTATATCAAAAGACACATACCTTTTTTTATTTTTTTTGAGACAGAGTCTCACTCCATCACCCAGGCTGGAGTGCAGTGGTGCCATTATGGCTCACTGCAACCTCCGCCTCCCAGGTTCAAGCGATTCTCCTGCCTCAGCCTCCTGAGTAAGCTGGGATTACATGCACACCCCACCACACCTGGCTCATGTTTTTCTATGTTCAGTAGAAACAGGGTTTCACGAGGCTTGTCTCAAACTCCTGACCTTAAATGAGCCACCTGCCTTGGCCTCCCAACATGCTGGGATTACAGGTATGAGCCACTGCGCCTGGCCAAAACAGATCATCTTAATAAAAATCTGGACAACAGATTCACATGAAGATGTATGTTACCCAAGTATTTATGTGCTTACCTAGTAAGGCAACTGCAAGTAATCACAAAGTTCAAACACATACAGAGCCAGAAACACCTGACATCCTACCATAGGATTAACTACCAGATGTTCTCAGTAAAAACTGTAAACTAGAGAAAACATCATGTCTCATCATAAGATATGTTGTTCTGTAGTTTATACGGCTTAGTAGGAACACAGGTATCATGAGGAAGAAGAAGAAAATGAGGCTGGAGAAGTAGGTAGTTTACAGTTGGGTGAGACATGGCACTGAATGCCAGACTCATAATTTTAGACCTTAATTGTTAGGGATGGATATGGTGGGAAGATGTGTGTTGCGGGGGTGGGGGAGACTGAGGCTTTCTTAGCATTTACATCAGAGCTTGATTGTGTGGTAGCAGTGTGCAGAACTGATTGAAGACTGAAATCAGGGAAAAAGATAGGAAGCTAGCACACCGGCACCTGCCAGGGTTAGAGAAGTGAGAATTTTAACTAGAAAAAGAAAAGATTATTGAGGTCCATTTGAAATATATCAGTAAGGCATGCAAGTTGCAAGGCCACTAACTACTAAGGTCAGAAACAGAAAATGCCAAATTAACAGACACAGTTAAAATACAAGACATGAGAATATGTATTTTTTTTCCAGTTAATTCAGAGAATGTTTCTAGCTATCATTATAACTTGGGTTTCTTAAACACAACTCAACTACATAGGGACAGTTACCTGTAGAGTAATTATCTACAGTAACTAGGAATTATTACAAAATCAGGGAAAACCTAGAAGTGACAAACAAGTTACAGTAAGTTATGAGAGAAACAAATGATACATACTCAAAACCGTGTTTGCAGGTCCACTTCCAATTAAGCTTAAGGGACCAAATTCTCTCAACACTAAATATACATGTTTAAGAATTTAGCTTCAATGGTAACCACTGTATAAGTATTAAATAAACCTGATGGGCTTCTTACCAAGTTAAGTATTACACAAAATCCATGTATTTCCTATGTGCCAGGAAAAAACAGAAAAAGAAATCCCTTACACTTTAGTAATAAAAAGGAATTGCACACATAGACACACACATACATGCACTGTTTCTATGAATAAATTTATCAGAAAGTGCTATTCTGTTGTGAAAATTATAAAAATGAGAAAAAGTTCTGAACAAGTGTACACATGTGAACTCTTCCATGAATGGATATTTTATGGAATACCACTCCAATCTGAACCTGTATGTGATTGCTTTTAAATGGGGGAAATGAATTTTCAAAACATGTTAAAATCATCTAGAATAATTAAGAATAGCCAAAAAAAAATTTACAGCAGAAAAACATTAAGACTACAATTCAACAACAAAAATACCAAACAACCCAATTTAAAAAGTGGACAAAGGACTCAGATAGGCTTTTCTCTAAAGAAGGTAACAAATAGCTCCTAGGTACATGCAAAGATGCTCAACATCACCAGTCACTGGGGAAATGCGAATCACAATCACGATCTCTGTGAGATACCACTTTGTACCTAATAGGATGCTATCATCAAAACAAACAGCAAAAACAAAACATTAACAAGTGCTGGCAAGGAAACGGAGAAACTGGAACCCTTGTGCACTGCTAGCAGGGATGTAACATGGTGTAGCCACTGTGGAAACGGTATGGTGGTTCCTCCAAAAATTAAACCTGAAGTTACCATATAATCCAACAACTGCATGTCTAGGTACAGATCCAAAAGCTGTGAAAGCAGGCCGGACGCGGTGGCTCACACCTGTAATCCCAGCACTTTGTGGGGGTCGAGGCAGGGGATCACCTGAGGCCAGGCCAGGAGTTTGAGATCAGTCTGGCGAACATGGTAGAACTCCATCTCTACTAAAAATACATAAAACATTATCTGAGCGTGGTGGTGGGCACCTATAATTCCAGCAACTTGGGAGGCTGAGGCAGGAGAATCACTTGAGGCTGGAAGGTGGAGGTTACAGTGAGCTGAGATCGTGCCACTGTACTCTGGCCTGGGTGAGAGAGCAAGACTCTGTATTAAAAAAAAAAAAAAAAAAATGAAAGACCCAAGCAGGTATCTGTACAACCATCTTCACAGCAGCATCATTCACAATAGCCAAAATATAGAAGCAACACAACTTTCACAGGCAGATGAATGAATGAACAGAAGGTGGTACAGCTACCCCATGGAATATTCTCCTGCCTTAAAAAGGAAGTTGATTGGGCGCGGTGGCTCACGCCTGTAATCGAGCACTTTGGGAGGCCAAGGCGGGTAGATCGCGAGGTCAGGAGATAGAGACCATCCTGGCTAACACGGTGAAACCCCGTCTCTACTAAAAACACAAAAAAAAAAAAAAAAAGGAAGTTGACACATGACACAACATGGATGCATCTTGAAGATACGTTGCTAACTGAAATCAGCCAGTTACAAATAATATATGATTCTCCTTCATGATTACGAGAATAGTCAAACGCATATAGACAGAACATAGAATGATGAGTGCTGAAAGAAACGGAGAACTGGGGGTTAGTAAAATGGACACAGGATTCCAAAGGGAAAAGAAAGTTCTGGAGATGGATACGGAGGATGGCTGCACAAAAATGTGAATGTACTTAATGCCACAGAATTGTACATTTAAAAAAATTGTTCAAGTGGCACATTCTGTGCAATGTATGTTTTGCCACAATTTTTAAGTTAAAAAAAAAAAAAGGAACTTGTGCAACTAGTTAGAGTACGATATTAAAAAAATAAAAGTCTTACTGGAATAAAACCATACTGACACCATTAATAAGGTGGTATATAAATCTCAGAAATATAAAAATTCAGGATGGGGCCGGGCGCGGTAGCTCACACCTGTAATCCCAGCACTCTGGGAGGCCGAGGCGGGCGGATCACGGGAGGTCAGGAGATGAGACCATTCTGGCTAACACGGTGAAACCCTGTCTCTACTAAAATAACACAAAAAATTAGCTGGGCATGGTGGCGGGCACCTGTAGTACCAGCTACTTGGGAGGCTGAGGCAGGAGAATGGCGTGGACCCGGGAGGCGGAGCTTGCAGTGAGTGGAGATCGTGCCACTGCACTTCAGCCTGGGCAGCAAAGCGAGACTCCATTTCAAAAAAAAAAAAAAAAAATGCTTAGAACAGCATCTGGCACAAAGTACCATACAAATATTAGCTATTAGCGCTCACCATCCACCAAAATAAATTAAAT
>NW_012114488.1:1228271-1228642 GCF_000951035.1 Colobus angolensis palliatus | reverse complement strand
AAAGGAGATATCTTAAATCAGCAAAAACACTTATTTGTGGTATTAAGATATTTGAATTATTAAATTAAAATTTGAGAAGCAGAACAGTGTAGTGGTTAAAAGCTGACAATCTCAAGGCAGATTATCTAGGTTCAAACCCGCGCCACCTCACACTGCCTAGTGAGCACGTTCCTTACCACTCTGCACTTCTGTTTTCCCATATGTAAGAATGGGGTTGATAGAAGTAGTCCCTACCTCATAGGTTCTTGTAAGAATTAAATAAATTTATAATTTTAAAATGCTTAGGCCGGGTGCCATGGCTCACGCCTATAATCCCAACACTTTGGGAGGCTGAGACGGGTGGATCACAAGGTCAGGAGATCGAGACCATC
>NW_012114488.1:1214633-1228016 GCF_000951035.1 Colobus angolensis palliatus | reverse complement strand
AAAAAAAAAAAAAAAATGCTTAGAACAGCATCTGGCACAAAGTACCATACAAATATTAGCTATTAGCGCTCACCATCCACCAAAATAAATTAAATTGGATTACAAAGCAAAGGGCTTAAGATGAAACCATAAAACACAGTAATTAAATATAGGTCAGTCTTCTTTTTGAGTAGGGAGCATCTTATTATGCATAAAAACACAGGAAAAGATAAAGGAAACAAGATATTTGACAACACAAAAGTGAAAAAAAATTAAGAAATCACCATACGCAAAATAAAAAGACATAAAAACAAAAGGCAAGGAAATGAACAGCAGCAGATCAACAAAAAATCCTATGCCCCTAAATGTAAGCGAGCAAAAGCTCTCAAAAGAATGAATAAAAAGAGTTGATAATTTTTTTTTTTTCCAAGCTCACTGTGTCTAACACCTTTCCCGGTGAGCCAACTGTCATTCCTAATCCCCATCTCCATTGCTTAACCCCATAGAAAAGTTTAAAAAGTCAAATACTTGCTTCCCGATCTTTCATGCCAGTAGGGACAAGAGCCAGATCAGACATAAGGACGAGAGGGCAAGGGGGAGCTGCTGAACGTGTGTCTCCGATAAAAGAAGAGGAGGAGGTCCCTGCCCCGAGATGCCGTCCTTTGCTTCCAGCCTTTGAAGCCAGTCACAGGAAGTGGTGGCATGCACACGGAACTCTCAGCAGCCATATTTTAACTGAAAAGCCAGTGACAAAGCCACATGCTGACGCGAGACGAGCGGGGAGGCAGAGAGAGGACATTTCTGAATCGTCAAACCTGGAACAGCCTGCCTCTAGCCCTCCCAAAGAATAAACACACGCAGCCTCTGGTTTACGTCCACCAGTTAGGTTTTCTGCCGCCTGCTGCAAATTGTGTTCTTAACTGCGCCATTCTCCTGCCAGCAGTATTGGATGCAGTTGGTTCCTCCTTTCTCATTGAAAGGCTTTCCTCACTCGGCTTCTGCGATGCCCCTACCTTCCTGCTGTTCCTTCTTGACTTTGGAGAGTCTAAGGAGCATCCCAGAGCTATCCTTCACCTGTGCTCTCTACACTTACTGCCTTGGGGATCTCATCCAGTCTGGTGACTTTAAATATCCTCTATATGGTGCTGAATCCTAAATTATATATCCGTAGACCAGATTTCTCCCCTGCACTTCAAACTTGCATATCCAGCTTTCTACTCCACAGGGCCTCTTATCAATCATTTCAATGTAACTGAGTTTCAGATCTCCCCTTCCCAACATCTGTGCTTCCACCATCCATTCTCATCTCAGGTAAAGGCTGCGCCATTCTTCCATTGCTCACACCAACATGGTCATGGTCATCTGTGACTCCTCCCTTTGCTCTCACCCCCAATCCAATCTAAGCAAACCTCACTGGCTTTCCCTTCAAGCACATACCTAGAATCTGACTAGGCCCCACTGCCACAACCTGGGTCCCAGAAACCATAACCTCCTGCTGTCATCACAGCAACCCCTCCTAACTGATCTCTCTGTTCCTACCCCACCCACATCCAATCTACTCCCAACACAACTATCAGAGTGATCCCATTAACATTTAAGTCACTCCAGTTCAAAGTCAAAATCCTAATTATGATTTTCAAGACTATACATGATCCATGCTGGGCACGGTGCCTCACGCCTGTAATCCCAGCACTTTGGGAGGCCGAGGTGGGTGGATCACCTGAGGTCAGGAGAACGAGACCAGCCTGAACAACATGGTGAAACCCTATCTCTACTAAAAATACAAAAACTAGCTGGCCGTGGTGGCAGGTGCCTATAATCTCAGCTACTCGGGAGGCTGAGACAGAAGAATCGCTTAAACCCGGGAGGCGGAGGTTGCAGTGAGCCAAGATCGTGCCATTGCACTCTAGCCTGGGTGAAAGAGCAAGACTCCATCTCAAAAAAATAAAACAGCAGACACTGTCTCCATTATATACATAAACATATGTGCATGAGAATATGCAAAAAAAAAAAAAGGTACCAAATAGTCATAAATTTTTAAGTTAAAAGCTATTTGGCGGTGGTAAGATGACAGGTGTTTATTTTCTCACTTTTAATTTAAAATGCTATACCTTTAAAATAGCCTACTGGGAAGAGAGTAAACTTGACAAACTATCCAATTTGCCTGGTTAAATTCAAGACACAAGAAGTAAAGAATAAAACAGGGCCCCGCATCCCTTTCTTGATATTGACATTGACAAGAGGCTCTCGGTCAGCCTCTTCTTTGTTGGCTGCCAGAAAGCCAATCTGTTGTGTTCTAATCACCTGCTGGCCCTCCTCTGTATTTTCACTCCATCTGTACTTACTTTGACCGCAATCTCTACATTCTATACTTTGAGCCGTAACTCAGAGTATTGAGAGAAAAATATCTCAATCCATGTACATCCTCCTTATTTCTCGGATCTCAGGGGGCAAAAGTTAAACAGCACAAAGTATCAACATTAAACCAAGTCTGGCCCCTACTTATTTAAGAGTGTAACTCTATTACACTATATAATCTCCTATATTACAGAAAGAAAAAAATAAAGCAAACTTTGGTATTTATAATTACACCCTCATCCAAAATCCTACAGTTCTTTTTATTAAATTTTACTATTATAAGAACAAATGTGATGAGAGAAGAATTTGTCACCTCTTCTGTTTGGCAGTTAATACCAAGAAGGCAAAAACCAAATCTTACGCATCCCACAATCCCTCAGTGTCTGGGACATGACTTATCTAGCATACGCTCTCTATCTATTAAGTAAATATGTTGCAGAACACAGTGTATTTCCGTAACACTCTACATTTATATCTTGCAAATGTGATTTTAGTATTCCACCTTCTAGAGTTCCTCAAGGCCATAGGACTCTGTATAATTATCCTCGTTTGCTTAAATTCAAGGGTAAGCTCCCCAGACAAAGGCACAGCAACACAGGTGAGTCACAACAAAAACACAGCAACTCTACAGAGTGCAGTAATTTGACGAAGAAGCAAAAAGTCCCACAAAGCAAGGTTCTCACGATGACTCGAGCTGCAGAGAAGCGCAGCATTCTCGGTGATGCTGTCAGTACCTGCCTCTGCAAGTATGTTCACAAGATGTCTGTGGCTTCAGGTGGGGATTAAACAAAAATAACTGCCTTAGTCACAGGCCGGGAACATGTGTCCCATAACTATAGGAACATTTAAATTCAGAGGAGAATAAACCAAAGACTTAGAGGTGTTGCTTCCTTTTCCCAGCTACCATACAAAGGAGATGAACAAGGGTCTTCACATGTACACCAGCAAATTTATTTACCATCTGACACTCATGCTAATCATGTCTGATAAGAACAAAAGAAGGTGCACAGTGAGCCTCCTGGCTCATTAAGAGTCAAGGTTTATGAGCAGAGCTCCATTGAGCAATGAGATGGTGAGATCACTGAGACCTCAGAACCTCACACCATCTTTTTTTTCTTTTCTTTTCTTTTCAGAGGGTCTCGCTCTGCCACCCAGGCGGCAGTACAGTGGTACAATCATAGCTCACTGTAGACTCAAACTTGGGCTCAAGAGATCCTCCTGTCTCAGCCTCCCGAGTAGCTAGTAGCTGAGACTACAGGCAGGAGCCACTGGGCCTAGCCTGTCCTTATACTTTTATGTCAGCTCTTTTCTGAGGGTTTCCTTGGTCTCTACATATTTTTACTCTTAAACTTCAAGCATGCACATACCCCTTTGAGGTGCTTCCCAGTTTGTAGCCTCCTCCAATTTCACACGTCCCGAATGAAACTCACTATTCTCCTCCAGAAAACTTCTTGCTACTCTATTCCACATTTCACTTCATGACCTACTATGAAGTGGTGGGTAGACACCTGGGACTGTTCACCACCAAAACAAGTGACCAGACACTTTCTCCAAATTATTTTAAATATGTACTCTACCATCTGTTCCCAGAAAACGTGTAGCACTCGCGCAACTTTGTGTCTGGAGTATTAGAACTGATCAGCCTCAATCTCCCTTGAGGCAGAGGCTCATCTCATTGACCCCGGGACACGTCTGCTGTGTCCAGCAGGGCATGCTGACCCTGGCCTTGGCGTTCCCCAAGCACACGGTATCTTTTGAGAACGCCACCTCTGCACCTTCGGGAACCCCAGCAGCCTCCTCTACTGGCAAGGCGCATTCCACACTCCTGCAGGCGCATTCCAAACAGTTCCAGTGTCGCCGCCTCTCCTCCGGTTCTCCCTCACAGTGAGTTAGTGTTGCTCCCTTACTGTGGATACACAGTGCTTCGCACAGGTCTCCATTCAAATCAAGCCAAGCCATGTTCTGAAACACCTTTTGTGTAACCAGTACACTGTGCACTGGAAAATATGAAAATAACTAAGAGTTGAACTCTATCCTTATGGATTTCACCGTCTAGAAGGAGATAGACATGTAAGGAAATAATCAGCATACAGCACTATAAATGCAAAGTAGCAGAGAGGCCAGGACAGCTGAGCTGGAATCTGAAGAGCTAAGAGTTTTCATTGGAACGATTTGCTTAGACACCTCCTGATCCCCTCACCCTCCAACCAGTAAGCTCCTTAAGAGGGCATATTTGCTTAATCCTGTTTGTAGTCTCAGAATCTAGTACACTGCCCAACACAGAGCAGGGACCCTAAGCACTTCTTGAATGAATGGGCAGGCCTGCACTGTGACATATTAAGCCTACTCATGAGTCATTCCACAAAGCAATCTTCTCCATAATTACTGCCAAGTGAGAATTGTGTGAAACACCTGGAAAAGATCAAGCATTTACAAGTGATGATGTTTGTGAGGATGAAAAGAGGACACGTGCCTCACGGGCACCCGCACGGCCCTGCTGGGTTGGTCCTAACCTCCTCCGCCCACCCACGTCCTCCAGCCCCCACCACACACAGTGGGTGGTTCACTGTTCCTTGTGCACCCCACACCCTGCCTCACCTCGGGGTCTCTGCACGGCAGGTCCCTGTGCCTGGAAAGTCCTCCCACCTGACATGCAAAAGCCTCCCTCCTCCCCTCCTTGCAAGTGTTTGCCCAAATGTCACCCTCTCAGTGAAGCCTTTCTTGATCACCCATTTAAAAATCTAATTTCCTTCACTGCTTTTTTTTTTTCTTTTTTTTTTTTTTTGAGATGGGGTCTTGCTCTGTCACCCAGGCTGGAGTGCAGTGGTGCAACCTCAGCTCGCTGCAACCTCCACCTCCCAGGTTCAAGAGATTCTCCTGCCTCAGCCTCCCAAGTAGCTGCGACTACAGGCACCTGCCACCACACCCAGCCAATTTTTGTATTTTTAGTAGACATGCGGTTTCACCATGTTGGCCAGGCTGGTCTAGAACTTCTGACCTCAAGTGATCCACCTGCCTCGGCCTCCCAAAGTGCTGGGATTACAGGCATGAGCCACCGTGCTCGGCCCTTTCTCCTTTATTTGTGGATTCATCATCATGAATCACTACTTGTAAATGCTTGATCTTTTCCATCATCATGAATCCCAAAATGCATTTATTTCTTAATCCCCTGATTAGAATTTAAGGTTCCTAATGGAAGGAATGGGTCTCTTCTGTGCACTTCATCCAAGTACATAGAAGAGTTCTTAGCACAAGCCAGCCTTCCTCACATTCTCCTTCACACACACGTGGTTTAATGAAGAATTCACTCATGTCCATGAAAGAAGACACGAGTGTGTCAAGATTCCTGCATGCACGTAAAGAACCAGGGTTAAGAGCACAGACTGTGGGACCAGAATATCCGGCCCATTTCCCATCTCCACCAATTACCCCACTGGGTAACTTTGGACAAGTTACTGAAGCTTTCAGACCCTCAAATTCCTCATCTGTAGAATGGGGATCATCACAGTATCCCTACTCGGAGTTGTGAGAATTAAATGAGATTATGCATTTAAAACAAGGCTTAGCATTGTGCTTGGCACACACAGGCACTCAAAACATGTTAGCGACTAATACTATTTTTATGAAAAGAGATCCTGAGACATAAAGAAAGTGATTTAAGCACATACAAATATAGAAACACCTATTAGTGACACATTAATGTTAAATTTTATTCACATTTTAGAGACAGGGTCTTGCTCTGTCACCCCGCCGGGAGTGCAGTGGTGCAATTATAGCTCACTGAACCCTCAACCTCCTGGGCTCAGTGATCCTCCCACCTCAGCCTCCTGAGGAGCGAGGACCACAGGTGTGTGACACTTGCCCAGCTAACTTTATTTTTTAAGACAGGGTCTTACTCTGTTGCCCAGGCTGGCCTCAACCTCCTGGGCTCAAGTAATCCTCCACAATTGCTGGGATTACAGATGGGAGCCACCATGTCCGTCCTCAAGGTGGCTTTTAGAGTAACTCATTGAGTAATAACCTCTGATTTGTAGTAATTACTTTATTCAAGTATGCGAAAAATCTCTTGTAATTTTGTTTACTATCTCTCTCAAACTCTCACCTAGAAAAGTTTAAAAGGATATAAAAGTAATTTGAAGAAGATTTTAAATTCTCTTTAACACGAAATGAATGAAAAAAAAATCAGTTTACATAAACTACGAAGGAAATACCTTAGCAAGAAAGAAGAGAAACCTGCGATGACAGGCAAGTCACTGCAAGTTTCGGACCGACTGCTGTCTTGAAAGGAATTTATTAACTCACAATAAACTCAGTTGAAACAAGGAGTTGCCCTTTTGAAATGTGGTTTCTCTTTCTCTAGAAGAAAACTAAAACCCATCTCTTTCGGGAGGCCTTTCTTCACCAACCCGCCCCTGGACATTCCTCTTTTGGGGCCTTTTCCCCACCCATCACCATTCTTTGTGCAGCTTTGTGTTTGCTGCGTAAACACGCACTCTCCCTCCTCAGCTCTCCCGAGTCACAGGGCAGGGAGGGAATCCTGTGCTACTTCTGTAATCCTGCCTGGCTCAGGCTGGCCACTGAAACGGCAACCGCATGTGTGTAGAGAGGAACACAGATGTTTATCATCTAAAACCTGGGAAGAGCTGGCATTGCCTCCAAAACAGAGTGATGGCGGGTCTCTCTGAAGATGTCTGGATTGATCATGAAGGATTTACTGAGCAGTTATTTCTTCAGTGCATTAATTTATTATTACTGTATTTTTTATTGTTTTAAGTTCCAGGGTACACATGCGGGCTGTGCAGGTTTGTACCACAGGTAAACGTGGGCCATGGTGGTTGGCTTCACCTAGCAACCTAGGTATTCAGCCTGGCATGCATTAGCGATTTTTCCTGAAGCAGCATTAATTTTCCATAACCACATAAAATCATTTATATCACAGTAAACTGACATCAAGCTTTAAACCAAGGCCTGAAAAGTGCCACAGTTTCTAAACCACTCAGCTGGGCAACAGGAATTTTAATTTTTAAAAAATTAAACGTTAGCCTGGTGTGGTGCTTCATGCCTATAATCTTGGTGCTTTGGGAGGCCTAGGTGAGAGGATCACTTAAGCTCAGGAGTTCGAGACCAGCCTGGCAACAAAATGAGACCCCCCCCACCCCCCATCTCTGTAAGAAAAAATAAAAATCAGCTGGGCATGCTGAGGCACACCTTGGTCCCAACTACACGGGAGGCTGAGACAGAAGGATTGCCTGAGCCCAGGAATTCAAGGCTGCCGTGATCTATAGTGCAGCCACTGCACTCTGGCCTGGACGACAGAGTGAGACTGTCTCAAAAACAAACAGAAAACAAAACAAAAAAAAATTAAACTTTATTTTATTATTAAAAATTAAACTCAGGCCAGGCACGGTGGCTCATGACTGTAATCCCCACACTTTAGGAGGCCAAGGCGGGTGGATCACCTGAGGTCGGGAGTTCGAGACCAGCCTGACCAACATGGAGAAATTCCATCTCTACTAAAAATACAAAATTAGCCAGGTGTGGTGATTCGTGTCTGTAATCTCAGCTACTCAGGAGGCTGAGGCAGCAGAACTGCTTGAACCAGGGAAGGGGAGGTTGTGGTGAGTCACGATTGCACCATTTGCATTCCAGCCTAGGCAACAAGACTGAAACTCCATCTCAAAAATAAATAAACAAATAAATAAATAAAACTCATGGTCATACTAATAGTATTGAGATTAATAATGTGACAGTTAATAGCATCACTGGCTGGTCTGCATCCCACCTCTGCCACTTTCCAGCAGTTTAATATTAGACAAATTATGTAACTTTTCTGTGGAAGATTCCTCGTCTATAGAACAGGGATAAGCCTCACAAAGTTATTCTCAGGATTAAATGAATTTATAGATGAAATTACTAAAACTGAGCCTGGAACTTGACATATACTTAACAGTGTGAGCTGCCATCATTCACATTATAATAATTACTATTAGAAATAATTTTCATCACTATCTCATCTTATTTCAGTACATTTCCAAAGAAGCAAAGGTACTTTAGATTTGGTTTGTTATAATCTCTTATAATCTGATCTCATATAAATTTCTGCATTTTGACAAGTAAAATGGAACAGCTCTTTGGGAGGCCAAGGTGGGTGGATCACCTGACATCAGAAGTTCAAGACCAGCCTGGCCAACATGGTGAAACCCCATCTCTACTAAAAATACAAAAAATTAGCTGGACGTGGTAGTGGGTGCCTGTAAATCGCAGCTACTCGGGAGGCTGAGGCAGGATAAGCGCTTGAATCCGGGAGGCGGAGGTTGCAGTGAGCCAAGATTGCACCATTGCACTCCAACCTGATCAACAGAGCAAGACTCCGTCTCGGGAGGGAGAAAAAAAAAGGAAAAAGGAACAGCTCCATTGGGTTTAATAACCTGAGCAAAAGACTTGCTCAGGTAGTGTATTGGGGCCACAGTGGAACTAAAACACAGGGCTCCTAACTGCAGGCCAGGGGCCAGGGACCACACATTCTCACATCCTTCTCACATTCATTTTAAAGCTTCAAGAAAATGGCTGTTTCAACACTGGGTCTGGTTTTCTACTTAAGCGTTCTGAAAGGATTTATTGAAAACCCCAAATTGGCTGGAACACTCCTGCTGCTTACCTTTCAGCAGAGTAACTGTGAGTCAGTATGGTGGATATCCATTTGGTTTCAATTTGCTAATACACACAAACAGTTCATTGTACAATCAATGGCAACAGGATCACAGTGATCTAAAAGTACATTGTTTCTGCTCCTTGATTTTTCTGTTCTACTTCTAACTCTGTGGTGATTAAGTTTCTTGTCCCCCTCAAGAAACATCTCTCAATTTATCGAGAGCATCCCAAAAAATTAGCTGCTATTAAGTTTTCTGTAAAACATAATACAGTAGAATCAAATTAGTCTTCTTAGCTCGGGCTGCCATAATAGTAATAATACCAGATGGGGTGTCTTCAACAACAGAAATTTGTTTTCTCACTGTTCTGCAGGCTGGAATGCCCAAGATAGAGGTGCCAGCTGATCTGCTTCCCAGCAAGGGCCCTCTTCCTAGCATCCAGATGGCCACATTCTCATTGTACCTCACACAGTGAGGACAGTTCCAGTGTCTCTTCCTCTTTTTTTTTTTGAAAGAGTTTCGCTCTCCTTGCCCAGGCCGGAGTGCAATGGTGTGATCTCGGCTCACTGCAACTGCCCCTTCCTAGGTTCAAGTGATTCTCCTGCCTCAGCCTCCTGAGTAGCTGGGACTACAGGCACCTGCCACCACCCTCGGCTAATTGTTTTTTGTATTTTTAGTAGGGACGGGGTTTTGCCATGTTGGCCAGCCTGGTCTCAAACTCCTGACCTCAGGTGATCCACCCGCCTTGGCCTCCCAGAGTGCTGGGATTACAGGCGTGAGCCAACATGCCTAGTGCGTCTCTTCCTCTTTTTCTTAAGATCCCACTCTTATGACCCCGTTTAACCTTTATCACCTCCTCACTAGCACTGTCTCCAGACACAATCACATTATGGGTTGGGGTTTCAACCTACCATAATGTAGAGTGACCCAAGTATTCAGACCATAAAAGTCTTCTAACCAGTCAAATATAAAACTCAAATTCAAATCCAGAATGTTTCTGGTTACATTACTTTTTTCCACTCAGATACAGAAAACCACTCAGTATAAAAGGTAATTTAGTTTTTAACTCAGACTGAAAAATCTGGATGCATACCTCAGTAATCAAGCTCATTGACACACGATGATAAAAGCTCAACAACATGCCCTGTCTTTTCGCTAAGACTAAACAGATCCACTTTTCTCTGAGACACATTATGCAACACAGGGTGAAAGGACTTAACAACCGCTTCCCCGCTGGGTGGGACTGACTGCCTACATAAAAGGATTCTATCTTTTTCAATGTATCCCGGGTATTGGCCTCGTTTCTTAAAAGTATGTGCACGTAGGTTTTCTGGAATTCAAGCACCACGAAATTCAGAGAATCATACCAGTAACAGCAGTTACTCAGAAAATGAGATGAGCTCCAAATTGTCCCTAGAAAGGCAAGGACTGGAAAAGCTGACAGGGTCTTAGATTCTCAGACACTTACACTTTCCAGATGTGAAGCTGAAGCCTAGGGAGAGTAAAAGACTTGCTCAGGTAGTGTATTGGGGCCACAGTGGAACTAAAACACAGGGCTCCTAACTGCAGGCCAGGGGCCAGGGACCACACTCCAATGCCGCCAAGCTACAAGTGTTCCTCACAGAGGCGGAAGGGAGCTCCTCAGTCTCTGCCAACACCATGAGCCTTACTGGACAACTACAGTAAGGACCAGAGCTTTTTCTTCCCCACCAAGGGACAGGGTTTTGCTCTGCTGCCCAGGCTGGAGTACAGTGGCATGATCATAGCTCACTGCAGCTTTCAACTTCTGGGCTCAAGTGATCTTCCTGCCTCAGCCTCCTGAATAGCTGGAACTACAGGTGCACACCATTATACCCAGCTAAAATATATTTATTTGTTTATTTTTCATAGAGACAGGGTCTTGCTTTCTTGCCCAGGCTGGTCTTCAACTCCTGGACTCAAGTGGTCCTCCCACCTCGGCCTCCCAAAGCACTAGGATTTCAGGCATAAACCACCGCACCCAGCCAGGACCAGAGCTTTCATCTCACTCATGCCTTGACTCCCCAAGTGTGGCAATATCCCAAATAAGAATCACTGTTTCTCCCAGTGGCTTTTGGCTTGTTTTTCTCCCCAGTGATGAACACTCCGAACTAATGAATTCCTCTTTCCAGCTAGTTCCTCTGGGGGTGGAGATGGACATGTGCTGCAAATCCCTCTTCTTCCACTCACACCTCTCTGGTCATGTCTCCTTGACACCAGGCCTGAATCTAAATAAACAGCCCGTAAAACATTTCTGTGCATTATAGGCTTTCACGTTGGAGGCGTCACGATAGGGTTGAAAAATGAAACCCACAAATACTAAATGGGAGAGAGAGAGAGAGATCTTCTGGGATTCGCTAGCTTTCCCTGGTTTCCAGAAAACATTCTCACATGTGTGGGCACATAACTATTTTTATAAGGGAATCTACTTCTAAATTGATGTGACACGACTTTCATTTGTTCAGGGTTGTACCTGCAGAAATAAGGTGTGTTCTTTGCAAAATGTTCTCAGTCATCTGGAATGGCTAGCAGGCTGTTCATCCCTGTGACACAGGGCTGACTTTTCCATTTCTTTTTAACACAAACCTGCACATCTGCCAAATTTAGTATGATACTTAATAGCTACTCTTGAGGCGCTCAAATTTCATTGGCCTTACATGACTTTAAAATTACAAATTATAAGATACAAGCCAACGTAAATAAAAGTTCAGATTAGAAAAATTTTAACTTTTTAGTTGCCCTCATATCCCCCTAAATCTATAATACATCTTTCAGTAAAATTTTTTTTTTTTTTTTTTTTTGAGACAGAGTCTCCCTCTATCGCCCAGGCTGGAGTGCAGGGGCCGGATCTCAGCTCACTGCAAGCTCCGCCTCCCGGGTTTATGCCATTCTCCTGCCTCAGCCTCCCGAGTAGCTGGGACTACAGGCGCCCGCCACCTCGCCCGGCTAGTTTTTTGTATTTTTTAGTAGAGACGGGGTTTCACGGTGTTAACCAGGATGGTCTCGATCTCCTGACCTCGTGATCCGCCTGTCTCGGTCTCCCAAAGTGCTGGGATTACAGGCTTGAGCCACCACGCCTGGCCGTTCAGTAAAATTTTTAAAAAATTAATCTCTTCACATGTATTGAGGGCATACTATGGACCTACAGTACAACATTTTGATATTGTTAAGCACTTAACCATTTGAAAAAAATGAACGAAATGATTCAAATTGACAACAGCCACCCAACTGTATATTTATGTACACATCCTTCTGAATAGCTTGTAAGATGCTTTATACCCCTATACCTCTCTCCTCAACTAGCCTTTGCCTTGCTCAAAGATAAGGGATGTGCTGTCATCTTGTTTTTCTACCTTCTCTGCTCGGGATGCTGGTCCACAAAAGGCTAAATGCTTTAGTGACAGAATGCGTTAAACCTATAATCATGACTGTCAAATTTTACATTCAAATAACTCATAAACTATTGAACTATTTTATTCTTACCAGAACTGGACACACGTCTGATCCTCTGAGGAGAGACGGCTCGATCAGCACTGAGATTTCTACTGTCGCTGTTCCGCCTCAAACAGGAAACGGGGGGCCCCACTTTGGCTTTTGGAGCAGCTATTTGCCTCAAACCGCAGGAGTCAGGCTTGGATATATTCCTGCCTGAGGTGGTCGTCGTTTTCGAAGCAGAGCCCTGTGAAAATAACAGTTAAGACTGTAAACCGAAAATAAAATTCTAAGCCCCCAGTTGATTGAATGGACCCCTCCTCTGGGCCAAGGGGATTCCAAAGAAACCTAAAACACAAGTTCAGGCCACGATGGCAAAGAGGTCAGACATGCCTCATCACACTCTCCTCCCTTTAGAATTCAGGCACAACTGACCAGCATTACCATTAAAACAGAGACCTTAAGTTAGACAAAACAGACTCTTTATAGGGAAAAGACACCAAATTCCAGCCTGACTCTAGTATAGCATCACATGACAGACAGCAACAAGCCCTGAAGGAAACTGAAGTATTTTACCCCAAAATATTTTTCTTTAACACATTCTGAAAAGGCCCTGCAAAGCTGTCTCTTGTGGGGGCAAGTTTACATTCCATAGATAATCTTCTTCCTTTCCCCGATCTTTGTCTGGTCCCAAAGAATTAGCTGAGAGTCTAGCATCTTTTACAAGTGTAAATAGGTAATATTGGCCATCTATGGCCTCTAAAGGCAGCCACCTGAGGTTTCATCTACATAATAAGAACCTTGGGGCCGGGCGCGGTGGCTCAAGCCTGTAATCCCAGCACTTTGGGAGGCTGAGACGGGCGGAGCACGAGGTCAGGAGATCGAGACCATCCTGGCTAACACCGTGAAACCCCGTCTCTACTAAAAATACAAAAACTAGCTGGGC
>NW_012114488.1:1192138-1214173 GCF_000951035.1 Colobus angolensis palliatus | reverse complement strand
GTATGTGTGTTTTTTGTATTTTTAGTAGAGATGGGGTTTCACCATGTTGGTCAGGCTGGTCTCAAACCCCAGAGTTCGTGATCTGCCTGCCTCGGCCTCCCAAAGTGCTGGGATTACAGGTGTGAGCCAACAACTTAACTCTTTCAACCAATTGCCAATCAGTAAATCTCTGAATCCATCTATGATCTGTAAGTCCTTACTTCAAGATGTCTCATCTTTCCAGACCAAACTAATCTATATCTCAAACGTATGGACTGATGTCTTTTGTCTCCCTAAAATGGATAAAATCAAGCTGTAACCCAACCACCTAAGCACATGTTCTCAGGACCTCTTGAGGATGTGTCATCAGCCATGGTCCTCACATTTGACTCAGAATAAGTCTCTTCACATATTTTAGAGTTTGGCTTTTTTCATTAATAAAATTTTAATCCAGATCATACCTTCCCCATATCACTTCCCTGTGGTATTAGCTATGTGAAGGGAACAATTTCTAAGTGGACGTGTACAGTTGTCCGCTGGTATCAAAAATGATTGGTTCCAGGACCCTGACAGATATGAAAATCCATGGACACTCAAATAAATCTCTTTTATGAAATAGTGTAGCGTTTGCATATAACCTACGCACATCCTCCCATATACTGTAAATCATCTCTACATTACTTACATCTACATATTACTTGTTTCAGGTGGATTCAACATAGTATTCAGCATGTAGGAAGTTCAAGTTTTGCTTTTTGAAACATTGCAAATTTTTTTTCTGAGTATTTTCAATCCAAGGTTGGCTCAATCCACAGATGTGGAACCCACAGATACAGAGGGATGACTGTATTCAATTTTCATTTTTACTATGAAGCCATTAAAACTCTTCATGGCTTACTCTTTAATTCACCATATTCTGCCTTTGTACCCATTAGTGAGAGTGTACTCAAGATAGCTTAAACAAGTTAAATTCAAGCTAGTTTTCAATCCTTTCCCTGGGGGCTCTCTCTACAGCATCCAGTGCTAACAACTCCATTCTCTGGTTTCCTGACAAAGCTCTTTCCTGGTTTTCCTTCTACCTGTCTGGGCATTCCTTTTCTGGGTCCTATTCTTCTTTACTTTTGGAGGCTAGTGATAGAATTTGGGTCTGTGTCCCCACCCAAATCTTGTATGGAACTGCAATCCCCAGTGTTGGAGGAGGGGCCTGGTGGGAGGTGACTGGATCATGGAAGCAGACTTCCCCCTTGCTGTTCTCCTAATAGTGAGTTCTTACAAGATCTGGTTGTTTAAAACCTTCCCCCTCATTCTCTTCCTCCTTCTCCAGTCATGCAAGACATGTCTGCTTCCCCTTTGCCTTTGGGCCTGGACTGTAAGGTTCCTGAGGCTTCTGCAGCCTTGCTTCCTGTACAGCCTGTGGAACTGTGAGTCAATTAAACCTCTTTTCTTTATAAATTACCCAGTCTCAGGTAGTTCTTTATATACCAATGTGAGAACAGACTATTACAGCTAGTCTTCATAAAGACTTAGCCTTGGCCCTGTTCTCTTTCCTTGCCATGTCCTCTTCCTACATGATCCTGGCTGCTGTTTGGATTGCCACGCGTACACTGGTGCATACAAATCCACATGTCCAACCAGTACTCTCTCCTGAGTTTCCCATATACCTAACTTCCTTCTACACCTCCCAACTCAGCATCCTTCAAGTACCTCTGTGAATTAGTCTATTTTCATAATGCTGATAGAGTCACATCTGAGACTGTGTAGTTTATAAAGAAAAAGAGGTTTAATGGACTCACAGTTCCACGTGGCTGGGAAGGCTTCACAATCATGGTGGAAGGTAAAAGGTTCATCTTACAGGGCAGCAGACAAGAGAGAATGACAGCCAAGCAAAAGGGGTTTCCCTTATAAAACCATCAGCTCTCATGAGACTTATTCACTACCACAAGAACAGTATGGGGGGAACTGCCCCCATGATTCAATTATCTCCCACCAGGTCCCTCCCACAATATGTGGGAATTATGGGAGCTACAATTCAAGATGAGATTTCGGTGGGTACAAAGCCAAACCATATCACTCTACTTAACTTACTAACCTATAGCCCTTATAGAATACTATTCTAAATTCTAAGTATATGTATCAACTCACTTACCCCTCATAAGAATCCTGGGAAGTTGGTAGGTTTATTGTACCCCATTTTACAGAACAAGAACGTGAAGCATTTTCTAAAATTAAACTTACTTTCCTATCTATCTCTAAACTTATCTCTTCCCATGTTCACCACAACATACCCAGGCACCCAGCTTCAACAATTGAAAGCTATTTCTCTTTTCCATCTGCTATCATTTCTCACCAAGATTACTGAAACCATGTCATCAGGATCTTTCTGGTCTCTCCAGCTTTCAATTCACCTTTTATCTGCCTGCTAGGGCAATCTCTCTCAAACTCAAATAGGGTTAGACATCTTCCGTCTGTCTCTCAGATAACATCTCTTCTGCACAAGGCCCAGCAATCCTTTTGCATATGGAAGTCCCTGCCATCCTCTTCACCTTATTCTCTACTGCTCAGGGTTCCATACTCCCAGCTCCCTTCACACCCACTACCTAGAGACCCCTAAATGAGAAAATCTTCTCACATTTCTTCATCTTTGTACGTGGTATTCCTCTACCCAGAATACTTGCCCTTCAAGTTCCAGCTAGTGACAACATGTGATGTCCCCTGTAAGTCTTCTTTGACAACTATGAGCATCACCACACTGTTCCCCCTCCTGCAGCACAGCAGTCTACTCACACTCCCAACTTAGCAATCAACACACCCTTGCTGGTTTACTTTCTCATATTGATAGAGGCAGGAGGCTGAGAAATTCTAGGCAGACAGGGGCAGCTCCCCAGCAAAACCCCACCTTCAAGACAAAACCCCTGAAACCCGCGGCTCAAAGTGAGAACTTCTATCCCTGTTTGCCCACTCTCTCCTAATTAGTCCTTTCCAAATAATGTCGTTTTACCAATCGAATGTTGCCTTTTCCAAAACTACCTATGGCCTGCCCCGCCCCCACATCCCATTCCCGTAAAGACCCCAGACTCACTCGGTAGGGGACACAAGCGGCTTGACTGACGTATTAGTCCATTTTCACGCTGCTGATAAAGACATACATGAGACCGGGCAACTTACAAAAGAAAGAGGTTTAATTGGACTTAGAGTTCCACGTAGCTGGGGAAGCCTCACAATCATGGCAGAAGGCAAGGAGGAACAAGACATGTCTTACATGGACGGCAGCAAAGAGAGCTCGTGCAAGGCAACTACCCCGTATAATAACCATCAGATCTCCTGAGACTTAATCACTATTATGAAAACAGCATGGGAAAGATCCGCCCCCCATGATTCAGCTCCCTTCCACTGGGTCCTTCCCACAACATGTGGGAATTCAAGATGAGATTTGGGTGGGGTCACAAGCAAACCCTATCAACTGGAGACTTCAGAGAACAGCTGAATCTACTGTCATATCATCCTGAACATACCCAATCTCGTCCGATCTTGGAAGCTAAGTAGGGTCAGGCCTGGTTAGTACTTGGATGGCAGACCAACAGCTGGACTTTAGAGGAGAGATGGCTTTACTTTGGAGAGAAGCTGACTGGAGATGGCCAGACTTCAGAGAAGATTATCTGCCCGTCCTGTCCCCTCTTCACCTTCCCTCTCTGCTGAGAGCCACTTCCATCGCTAAGTAAAATTATCCACCTCCACCATCCTTCAAGTGTCCATGTGACCCAATTCTTTTAGGACAGTGGACGAGAGCTTGGGACCCACCAAGTTAGGGTACCCAAAAAAGGTTGTCACAATGACCCTTTGCCCTCGCTGCTGGAGGGCAGCTGTCCTACACAATGAGGCAAAGGGCCCACTGAGCTGATGACACACCACTGTCCATGGATGGTGGAGCCAACAGAGCACTGTAACATGCCCTCTGGGGCTCTGGGGGTCACAGACACCACCACCTGGGCACCACTCTGGGGCCTACACAGAGCCTGCTCCTGCCGGTGCTCAAAGTGGCTGGCTGGATCCTGTACTCACTTGCCCAAACACTCCTGCCCGCAAGAGGTTGAGCATGGCAGGCTGAATAAACGGGGCGCCCCCATTGCAAGTTTTACAAAGGGGTTGAGAAAAACTCCTGCATCAGTATTATCCACTGCACTAGGCACTACATTTAGACAGGGTCTCTTTTTTCCCTATACCCTAACAATCATCACCATATACATAATACACAGTAGGCACCCAAGAAATTTTCCCTATACCCTAACAATCATCACCATATACATAATACACAGTAGGCACCCAAGAAATTTTCCCTATACCCTAACAATCATCACCACATACATAATACACAGTAGGCACCCAAGAAATTTTCCCTATACCCTAACAATCATCACCACATACATAATACACAGTAGGCACCCAAGAAATGTTTCTATTCTACATAGAGGAAATGGGAGCCTGAGCCTTACAGTGTGAATTCCAACACCAAACTATAATTTGCATTCTCCCTTTACATTAATGTAAAGCAATAATAAAAGTCTAAGCCCCCCAACCATCTGAAGGGACCACTTCTTTCGGCCAAGGGCATTCCAAGGTTAACCTGAAAAACTAGGTCAGGATATGAAAGGAAGGGGGAGTCAGACATAATTATACTCTACTCCCAGTTTGGAATTCAGGCACAGCTGACCAGCATTAACATCAACACAGACCTTAAGACTGACAGAACAGACTCTTTTAAGTCTGATAAGAAACATATGCTATCAACTCTCCACGAAGCAGGCTACCTGAAGGTTTCATCTGCATGATAAAACCTTGGTCTCCACAGCTCCTTACCTTAACCCAGACATTCCTTTTTGTTGATTCCAAGTCTTTAACTTTTTGAACCAACTGCCAATAAGAAAATCTTTAGGCTGGGGGCAGTGGCTCAAACCTGTAATCCCAGCACTTTGAGAGGCCAAGGTGGGCAGATCACATGAGGCCACAAGTTCAAGACCAGCCTGGCCAACATGACGAAACCCCGTCTCTACTAAAAATACAAAAAAATTAGCTGGGTGTGGTGGTCCTCACCTGTAAACCCAGCTACTCAAAAGGCTGAGGCAAGAGAATCACTTGAACCCCGGAGGCAGAGACTGCAGTGAGCCGAGACATCACACCACTGCACTCCAGCCTGGGCAAGAGAGCATCTGTCTCAAAAAAAAAAAAGAAAAAGAAAGAAAATATTTAAACCTGCCTATGACCTGGAAGCTGCCTCCACTTCCAGTTGTCTCTCCTTTCTAGACAGAACCAATGTATACCTTACATGTACTGATTGATGTCTCATGTCTCCCTAAAATGTGTAAAACCGAGCTGTACCTGGATCACCTTAGGCACATCTCAGGATCTCCTAAGGGCTGTATCATGGGCCATTGGTCACTCACATTTGGCTCAGAATAAATCTCTTCAAATATATTACAGAGTTTGATGCTTTTTTTGACACAAAGAACAAATGAGCCCAACAGAGACTTAGTAACCTGCCTGAGGTCACTTTGCTCAGTAAATGGTGGAGCTCCAATTTGAAACTACTCCAAAATCCGTGCTTGTAACGCAGCATATTCCCCGCCATCACTTTTCTTTCTTTAATAAAGCACAAGTGTTAATTTCCAATAGAGATACATAAAGCCCAACGCTGATGGCAGAATTCATATATTAGGTGAATTCAACAATAACGTAGCAGGCCAGTCACCCATGAGAACAGCTGGAGGTCATGTTTTGGCACTGGAGAACAATACAGAATTGGCCAAGAAAAGCAAGCGACTGTACACAAACTAACAAAGATCTTCTGTCTCTGGCTAGGTTCAGTTAAAGCTGGCTAAATTCATCTCCCAGAGAAAAATCTTCTTTTAAAAAGTAACCCAAACGTTAATCTCCCAGAGAAAACCTTCTTTTAAAAAGTAATGCAAACTTCTCATCAATTTACAAAAGTGAATCTTCAGCAAATCACTTATTTTGCCTTCCAGGGCCAACATTCCAAAAATTTTGAAACCCTACAGTGTATGGAGCAGAAAAGGCCAGGATTCAAGTTAGGGCTCTGCATGTGAAGCCCAATTTTACTACTTACCAGCTGTGTGAGTTTTAAGTGGCCTGGCTGAAGTATTAAAATGTCGACAACAATTGCCCTGTTGTTACTGGGAGGAGTAAATAACAATGTATGTAAAGCACCTGAGCATTATAGGCCTATTAAAAGCCTAATATACCTAAGGCACCTGAGCAAAGTACCCGACCCAGAGCAAGGACTGAATAAACATCAATTCCTTTCCTTTTAGGTAAGTCTCCACTCCCTTTATCTCACACACTATCATGAATACATAACCTCTGTTGTGAGAAGCTACATCTAGTCCCCTGTTTCAAATAAAAATCAAGTTCCTTCTTCCAAATAAAAACTTTTCTAACGATTCAGATAAACCCTGACCACCAAAGAGCTGTGAAGCTGCAGGCAGCCTAGGGATTCAGTAAATTCAAGGCCGAAGGTAGGCCAACAGAACAACAGTAAAAATTAACATCCGGCTGGGTGTGGTGGCTCACGCCTGTAATCCCAGCACTTTGGGAGGCCGAGGCGGGCAGATCACTTGAGGTCAGGAGTTTGAGACCAGCCTGGCCAACATGGTGAAACCCCATCTCTAATAAAAATACAAAAAATTAGCCAGGCGTATGCGCCTATAGTCCCAGCTACTTGGGAGGCTGAGGTGAGAGAATTCCTTGAACCCGGGAGGCAGAGGTTGCAGTGAGCCGAGATTGCATCACCGCACTCCAGCCTGGGTGACAGAGCAAGACTCCATCTCAAAGAAAAAGAAAATTAACATCCCTCCAGGATGGTCTCCTCATCAATCCAGGGCAACAAGAGCCTCTGAGTACTGCCGAAGTGACCAACAGACGTTCACTTTTCAGGAAAACACTCAACGAATTCATTCAGCTCTCTACAGTAAGTGCAAAGCCCAGTGGCCTATGAGGGTCTCCCAGACACTTTCCCATCCTCCTTCCCAGAGTCATGGAAATGTGAAAGAGATAAACTAGCAAAATCAGAGAGCACTGTGCTTCAGACATGATCATGAAAAAAAGAGTAGGCCGGGCGCGGTGACTCACAACTGTGGTCCCGGCACTTTGGGAGGCTGAGGCAGGCAGATCATGAGGTCAAGGGCTCAAGACCAACCTGGACAACATGGTGAAACCTCGTCTCTATTAAAAATATAAAAATTAGCTGAATATGGTGGTGCACGCCTGTAGTCCCAGCTACTTCGGAGGCTGAGGCAGGAGAATTGCTTGAACTCGGGAGGCAGAGGTTGCAGTGAGCCGAGATTGCATCACCGCACTCCAGCCTGGGTGACAGAGCAAGACTCCATCTCAAAGAAAAAGAAAATTAACATCCCTCCAGGATGGTCTCCTCATCAATCCAGGGCAACAAGAGCCTCTGAGTACTGCCGAAGTGACCAACAGACGTTCACTTTTCAGGAAAACACTCAACGAATTCATTCAGCTCTCTACAGTAAGTGCAAAGCCCAGTGGCCTATGAGGGTCTCCCAGACACTTTCCCATCCTCCTTCCCAGAGTCATGGAAATGTGAAAGAGATAAACTAGCAAAATCAGAGAGCACTGTGCTTCAGACATGATCATGAAAAAAGAGTAGGCCGGGCGCGGTGACTCACGACTGTGGTACCGGCACTTTGGGAGGCTGAGGCAGGCAGATCATGAGGTCAAGGGCTCAAGACCAACCTGGACAACATGGTGAAACCTCGTCTCTATTAAAAATATAAAAATTAGCTGAATATGGTGGTGCACGCCTGTAGTCCCAGCTACTTCGGAGGCTGAGGCAGGAGAATTGCTTGAACTCGGGAGGCGGAGGTTGCAGTGACCCAAGATTGTGCCACTGCACTCCAGCCTGGGGACAAAGCAAGAACAAGACTCTGTCTTTATGGAAAAAAAAAAGAAAAAAAGAAAAAAGAGTAAGTCCTTTATGCCAATTGTCAAGCAAAAGTGACAGCACTGCGAATATGGGACAATCTTTCAGGACTTACAAAGTATTTCATATCTAATTATGAATCCTAATTGCCATATTCCTAAGGCGAAAAGTGCTGCTTCTCCAAGATGTACTGGGATCCATTTCAACCTGATGATTCTGTCACCTTACTTCAATACCACATCGGGAGCCTGAAGAACAGGCTTTCAAGCTGCAGAGGGGCAATATAAACTCTAAGACTAAATACACAAACCAGGAAAACTTTTAGTTTCAAAATTACACAACCAATTTAAACTCAAGACAAATGTCATTTAAAAAAAAAAAAAACTTTATGAGTTTTTGGTAGCTGGGGACCAACACACCAAAAAAAGTCTCCCATAAATCAAGAGAATAAACGTCGTGTTTCTAAGTATATCTATAAATGCCAAACTAAGAAAGTTGATTAGAATTAAGAGCATGTTGTAATTTAATTTTGCAAAAAAATTAAAATTATAAATGAGTTTTCTAAGTTTGACTTCAAGATAACTTAAAAACTAAATCTGAGTTTTGAAACTATGGATGAACTTATTAGTTTAGAAATCACTGTGGTGCACCCTTCTTCCAAACAGAGAAGACTGGTTGTTAAAGCCCAAACATGTCTAAACTGATGTTTTAGAGAATCAAGAATATCGTCAGTCTTTCCTAACCTTGTCTTCTAAAGGAACCTGACAATTCCCTCCTGTGTGGCCCCTACGCACCCTGAAGACACACACCTAAGTCAGCCCTTCTGCACTTGCTATTCCATGTGCTTCATTCCTCTTGCCATGAGCCCTCCAAGGGACAGGCTGTCTGTGTCACACCTGCCTTTCTCCCCTGGCACCTAACTCCCTTCCTGACCCAGAGGACAGGCAGCCAAGGACAGCCTGTCTGGAGCTGAAAATACACCTAAGTCCCCACTGCCAAAAATAGGGCTGAGGACACATACCCAATGGCCAACAGTGGCCTGTCAAATGTTTTTAAACCTCAGAAAACCAATTTCTTCACACTATTCTCAAAAATATATGCATGTTTAAAGGAAAATCACCTTTATACTGCATGTGAATTTTTTATTCTTTAAATAGAAGTCTCTAGGTGCTCCCCAAATATTTCAGACAGGTGCTGTGGAAAACATACTAATTTTTCACTATACATGAGTAAAAGATATTTTATTTTATATACCAGGAATTAATACATTAAGACTACAAGAGGCTTCACACATCCACTAGGTCCAATCCCTTCATCTTTGGGTCTCAAAAAATTACTTGCCCAAAATCATTATTAGCTGGTCAGAGGAAAAATCAAGAACACTCTTGCTTATACAAGAGGGCTCTACTTCCCGGAGCTGCTTCCTCCACAAGAGTCCAGGAGTTATTTTTATGTTGACATGTTTACCAGCGCTCCCAAGCTCTTTCTTAAATGTTGTCCCAAACATTTTAAAGTTAACAACCCAACATTTTCAGAAAAATAAAAAATAACCTGATTGTATCAGGCATTTAAACTACTAATTATACTAAAATATGAAAGTAGCTTCATTTTTTCAGCACACTATTAAAAAGAACGGTGATACTTGATACAAAATTCTGACACTGAGGATTTTTTCCCATATGCAGGTTTGTTATATTGAAACCTATTAACATCCTAATATGTACTGACAAGATAATGAATTAACAACTAAATGTACATCTGCCCACCTAGTTCTGCAATATTATTGACTAACAGATAACTAATTGCTAACACATCTCAGTTTTCTCCACAGTTCTCTGAAGCTTGCAAAAACATGTATATATTACTTACCAAAAACAGAGAACCATATTCAAAAGTCTCATTCATAATCTCTTGTTTCAGCTCTTGTTTTTCCATGCATGTCCCATTTTCTTTTTCACTCTTCTTTTCCGGGCTATTCCTATCAGTGTTGGGAACGTATGTCATTTCCAAACATTCTGCACTTTCCATTTTAACAGGGAGTATGCCTTTGGTCTTCTGAAACAACGCAGAAACGGACCCGGTCTCGCATGCTGAGTTAGAAGAACTGGCTTTGTCAACATCTTCCTGATTCGATTTCACGGCAGATGTTGTTCTTGGAACCCTGTGAGAAGCATTTTTAGCATGAGTTGTAACATGCACAGCCTGGCTAGTAATGAGTTTATTAAACTGCTGCTTATGCGTCTTGTTAATTAGAATTTCTGCTTTTTTGCCTGCATTCAAGTTAGCTCTTGGTGTTCTGCTCAAGACTGTTGGCTGTCTTGAGGAAACCACTGATGAGGGTGATGAGGCACTGGTCAGCTGAGGTCTGGGTGTGACCTTAGATAAAGCAGCATCTTTGGACTGCAACACTGGTCTAGACATAACTTTCGCTTTGACATTCTTGAAGTTTGGTCTCGGGTAACTTATAATTTCAGTTTTTCTAACTTTGCAACCTATTGGGGTATTCGTTTTGGTTGCTGATTTTCCTAAACTAGGTTTACACAGGTTCACAGGTGCCTCCTTCGAGTTTGGTATGTTTTTAAGCCCTCGATTACTCTTGTCCACTTTCTTAGATTTCTCTGTTGCTTCAATCGGTGAAACAGAAAAGGTTACTTTTGTGGGTTCTAGGACTGGTGTTGACATGCATATCGTGTTGTCTGTGCTAATGACCACATCATTTGCATCCCAAGTCAGTCCAAATGACAAGCCCACCTTTTGTCCTGGCGGGCTACTTAGAATCAATTCTGAGGTACGATTTTGGGTTCCCAAATCCTTTCCTTTGGAGGCCATTTGTGTGTCTTCAGTCTGAGTGACTTTATGCTCTGGGTTCAGCACTTGGGCTTCGCTTTTATCAAAAGCTGGCACCATTAAAGGGCATTCATCATCAATAAGACAATGGGACACTGTCTCTCTCAGATTTTGGCCCATTTCCTTTTGCCTATATGAGCTCTGTGAATGTGGTTCGCTATTGGATTCATCTTGGGATAAACAAAAGAACTCTTGTAATGCAGAACCATTGGGGACTTCCATGCCATCAGAGACTGGTGTTAGAGCTTGTGTCTCTTTTTCTCCAACTAGTCTTTGCTGTGATCCATCTGTGTACCCACTGGTGACCTTTCCTGAAGAACATGGACACCGATTTCCAATATCTGAAACAAAAACCTCACTTTGCATCACCACATCAGCAAATGCTGTGTAAGTCATGTCTTGGGCTTCTGATGGTGTGGCTTGAGGGTTTTCAAAGCTTTCTCTGTCGTAAGTAGTTTCTCTTGCATGCATCTTATCAGAAGGGGAAGATGTCCAAGCGGAATAGGATAAAGATGTATTTCCACTTCTCCCACCAGTTGGTGGCAGGCTTCCAGTGGTATGGAAGGACTGACTCTTTCCGATGGCATGACGTGATATAAAGGTGCAGTTAACTTTATCCACTGTCATATCAAATGTCTGATTTAGCTCCAAGGAAGCAGAGCAGCCTGTACAGTTCAAATCGTCATTAAGCTTCCACACAAAAGGCAAAGATGGCTCAACACTCTGGCCCTGAACTGCTTCTAGGGAATGACAACTGTGTTGCAGATATTCGGGCTTCTTGGTACCTACAAGTGCAGGACACTGACAAATGGAATCTTTATGCATATCTAACACCTGCTTACTAATGAAATCACTAGAAGACTTTTCATGATCAAATACTTCAACACCCTGAAGGCTTAAAGAAATATTTTCACCAGTAACCACAGCAGGGTCAGCTTCATAATCAACCACCATGTCATCTGGGTTGGCAGAATTCCAATCCACACTGCTGGCTGAGGAGTTCTGTGTAGGTGGTGATTTCGGGTTGTATGCATGTGTATTTCCGTCTTCATCACTGGTAAAGAAGGTTTGCAATTCATCTTCTATTTTATCATCTGAATTATCATCAGTCATCCTGAATAGTAACCTTAAACCTCTGCCATTTTATGTCTTCTTCAATTCCTTTTAAATGAGAGGGTGGGAAAATGATCTGTCTTCTAGGTTTTTCAGCACAGTTGAAAGTTTTTTAGTCTACGATGCTCCGAAGATTAAATGTTTTGTTGTTCCCTGGAAGAAATAAAATGTTTAACTCAAGTAACTATTAGAAAAATTAACAGGCCACCCCTTAGTTTCAATCACTAAGTGGTTAGTTTCAACCACTTTATGTTCACATTTAGAACCCACAAATATTGACGTGGGTAACTGAGATATAATTATGCAATCTATCACCCGTTTTCAAGACACTTTTTACATGTGAGGGAATGGGGCAGAATGGAAGATGGGTCATTTCTCGTTAACCCTGTCCCTGACTTTATAACTGATATGCCTCTTCCCCACTCCTAGGGACTTGTCATAGAGAGAAGGAGCTAAATCTGGCAATAGTTTTTCCTTCTTCTTGGCTGACAGAGTGACAATTCACCCGTATTTGCTTATGATGTCACTTCCGCTTCTTCTAAGGGTACCAGCTCTATTGGATCAGCACTCCACCCTTATGACTGCGTTTAACCTTAATCACCTCCTTAAAGGCTCTGTCCCAAAATACGTCTGTTGTCCCAGGATGATTAGTAATCATGTCCCTTTCATTCTCAGAAGGGCCCCCTATTATTTCCACGCAGAGTGATTATTACACAGACCATGAAAGCCCAGCAAATGAGCTGAAGATCAATCAAGAACTCACGTTTCTCCTTTGTTTTTATTTCTATCTTAAACATATGCCATTTCCAAATTGAAGGAAAAAAAAAAGCTGTCGATTCTTAAAGGCTAAAGTGGTACCCTGGTGGAAGTCCCTCGAAATGTGAGAAAGTTACCATATGTTATGGACGAAACTGTTCCCTGCCCCCTCTCCAATTCATATGTGAAGCCCAATCCCCTCCTTATGTTAGGCATGTTGGAGACAGAGCCTTTAAGGAGGTGATTAAGGTTAAATGCAGTTGTAAGGGTGGAGTGCTGATCCAACAGAGCTGGTACCCTTAGAAGAAGGGGAAGCGACACCAGAATGCTCTCCCACCTTTGATTCATCCCCTCTCTCTACAAAATTAGGGTACACTGAGAAGAGGAGGAGAGCTCTCACCAGAAACCAAACCCTGAAAAGAACCTTAATCTTGAATTTTCCAGCCTCCAGAACTGTGAGAAAACAAGTTTTTGTTACTTAAGCCATCCAGTGTATGATAATTTGTTACGGTGGCCAAAGAAGACTTGTATGTACCACATGATTCAGCAATTCTACTCCTAAGAATCTACTGAAGAAAATGAACACACGTCAACACGGGAACTTGCACACAAATATGCATGATTCTTAATAGAAGCACACTATTCAGGCCAGGCGCGGTGGCTCAAGCCTGTAATCCCAGCACTTTGGGAGACCAAGGCAGGCGGATCACCTGAGGTCAGGAGTTCGAAACTAGCCTTAATATGGAGAAAGCCCGTCTCTACTAAAAACACAAAATTAGCCGGGCATGGTGGTGCATGCCTGTAATCCCAGCTACTCAGGAGGGTGGGGCAGGAGAATTGCTTGAACCTGGGAGGCGGAGGATAGCTGTGGTGAGCTGAGATTGTGCCACTGCACTCCAGCCTGGAGGACAAGAGCGAAACTCCGTCTCAAAAAAAACAAAAAAAAAGAAGCACTATCGCTAATACTCATAAAGTAGAAACCCACATGTCCATCAACTGAAGAGCAGAAAGCGAAATGTGTTGTTATGCATTCAACAAAATATTCTTCAGCAATAGAAAGGAATGCAATATTGACACATGGTACAATGTGGATATAATATTACACTTGAAAATGTTGTATCAAATGAAAGAAGTCAGTCATAAAGGTCTACATACTGTACAACACTATTTACATGAAACGTCCAGAACAGGCAAACCTAAAGTGGCTGCTAATTGGGATGATGTTTCTTTTGTGAGTATGTTCTAAAACTATATAATGACGATGGCTGCACAATGTTATATACTGAAAACTACTGAATTGTACACTTAAAAATGAAACCTTTAAAAACACCCATGAAAGCATTCAAATCTACAACTTTTTGCTTTTTTGAGATGGAGTCTCGCTCTGTCACCCAGGCTGGAGTGCAGTGGTGCAATCTCGGCTCACTGAAACCTCCATCTCCTGGTTTCACGCAATTCTCCTGCCTCAGTCACCTGAGTAGCAGGGACTACAGGTGTACACCATCATGTGTGGCTGAGTTTTGTATTTTTAGTAGAGACGGGGTTTCACCACGTTGGCCAGGCTGGTCTCGAACTCCTGACCTCAGGTGATCTGCCTACCTCGGCCTCTCAAAGCACTGGGATTACAGGCGTGAGCCATCATGCCCGGCCACTTTTGGGAAATAACTTTAATTTTATCATGCTTTTGGTCAAACCGCAGTGCCTAAGAAAGGTTCAAATGTTCAAGCTAGGACTACAAACAGGTCATTCTGAATCCTACAATGAGGGCTGCGTGATTCATATACTGATGGAAAGTGTAAATTTGTTAACTCTTTTTACTACCGCAAACAGATACATACACACTTGAACTGATTTTCCAATCCTAGTATTCAACGTCAATCCGATGTCACAGTACTGTTGTCAAGAAAAAAAAAATATCCATGAGGGAGTGAAAAAATGCCACTCCATGTGTTAATTCGAATTGCTGAATGAAGAGTAGGTCTCATTTTTCTACCTTGCAACGTTTTCTCTGTATTCAAATTTCAGTGGCCTGAATAAAACCAGAAAAGGAACTCTGTTAAAACTGAAACGATCAGTTTTCTTCGCTAACAGGGCTCTGTGTGTTTCTGGCCAAGCATCCTGATACCAGCCTTTAATGGAATACAGAAAGGCTGCAATGTTGATTTCAACAGCAAGTGCACACACGCACATCCAAAAGGTGATTTTGAATCCAAAAATGAGGGCTGCATGATTTATATGCTAATGGAAAGTGTAAATTTGTGAACTCTTTTTACCATATAACTCCGTGGTGAAATCACTGAATGGTTTATTGGCAAGAGCCTCAATAAAAGCTTTTATGAAACATAAATTAACATTTTTAATCCTCCAGTATAAAATACATCCAAACTAAATGTTTAAATCAAGAAATATATTTATTCATTTTTAGGCTTACATGCATGGGATATATTTTCCAAAAGCACTTAAACATGCTACACCTTTCTGCTTCCCTAACAGCTAATACTCAGTTTTAACAGATTGTGGCATAAGCAAATATATGCAAAGTGCACTGCAAACACGCACTTAGCACAGATCATGGGAACTGTCTTTGTAAATAATTATTAGCTTCAATTAACGTAATTTTTATTACCCAAGTTCCCTCTTCTGAAGTACATAAAAGATGATTTTTAAACTTCATATAAATTGAATAAAGGGCTCATATGTCAAAGTTATTTTTTATTTATTTATTTTGAGACGGAGTCTGGCACTGTCACCTGGGCTGGAGTGCAGTGGCGCGATCCTGACTCACTGCAACGTCCACCTCCCGGGTTCAAGTGATTCTCCTGCCTCAGCCTCCCGAGTAGCTGGGATTACAGGCACCCGCCACGATGCCCAGCTAATTTTTTGTATTTTTAGTAGAGACAGGGTTTCACCGTGTTAGCCAGGACGGTCTCGAACTCCTGACCTCGTGATCCGCCCTCCTCAGCCTCCCAAAGTGCTGGGATCACAGGCATGAGCCACCATGCCCGGACCCAAAGTTATTTTATAAATACGTATATAAGAGGATAAATAACTGTATCACTAGTCCTATGTTTGTTTTTACCAGTTGTCTTTTTTTTATTTTTCTTTCTTTTGAGACAAGGTCTCACTTTGTCACCCAAGCTGCAGTGCAGTGATATGACTACAGCTTACTGCAGCCTCAACCTCCTAGGCTCAAGTGATCTTCCCACCTCAGCCTTCCGAGTAGCTGTGACTACAGGTACATGCCATCATGCCCAGCTAATTTTTTTAAAAAAACCTTCTGTAGAAAAGAGGTCCAGCTTTTCTCATTTATAAATAATACTAAACCGAAATCTTCACAATCTTTGACATCTGATCATTTGCCAAATTGCTATATTTAAAAAGGGGGCAGAATTCTCTATAATGCGCATGTTACTATATATGTATATTATATATATATGTTATCTTTATATATTTATACATATAAATATATAATATGAAATATATTATATATATTATATACTGAGTTTTACTTTTAAGACTCATATACTGTGGTCAGCATTGCCTCCAAGGCATTTTCCCATGTCATTATAGTATAAAAACATTGTTAATGGTTGTGAAACGCCACTAAAGGTTAAATAGATTTACAAGCTAGTGGTTTACAAGAGTAATAGAAAAATAAAGAAGCCATCAACCATTCAACTTTCATATATCTTTTTAGTACACTTGGGTTTATGGTTTTTTTTAATTCACAGAAAGAGGTTGGGTGTGGTGGTTCATGCCTGTAATCTCAGCACTTTGGGAGGCCGAGGCAGGAGCAACATTTGAGCCCAGGAGTTCAAGACTAGCCTGGGCAACACAGCAGGACCTTACCTCTACAAATTTTTTTTTTTAATTAGTAGGGTGTGGTGGTGCACGCCTGCAGTCCCAGCTGCTCAGAAGGCTAGGGAGAAAGTATCAGTTGGGCCCAGTAGTACCACCACACTTCAGGCTGGGTGACACAGACCCTATCACTATTAAAACAAAACAAAACAAAATAAAACAAATTTCAAATTGGTGAGCAAAGAGACTAAAAAACCCAAAAACATGTCTTCATAAATACTTAAGGAGTGTTTTGATATAAAATAAATTTACGGACATCTCTTCCACTTTGTAGACAAGAGTAAAAAATTAGTGGTACAGAGATTTGGATATCAAAAAGGTTCTGTACTTAAGGTCATCAGTTCCAGGAAGCTGGAAGATCAATCTCACCATTCATGAAAAGAAAGCAGTGGCTTTAAGTCACCACCACCACCATGAAGACAAAGCCATGGACAGAAAAGGGGTGACCAGCCTTAGCTCAGGAGTTTGTCAAAAGAGTTAAAAGTTGGCCATTTTGTTTTACTGCCTATTTTACTTCTCCCCGACTTTTAAGAATAGGTCCTAACCTTCCACCACTTGCTAGACACATACATTCTTCAACTTAATCTCACCTGACTCATAAGCAAAGTCTTCATATTCCTATAGTTGCTATTTGTAAAGCCTTCAAAGTTACCACCTTAGAAATATTTCTATTAAACCAGATGCAGAAAGTCAAAAAATAAAAAGAGTGTGTGCTGGAGGAAAAAAAAAAAAAAAAAAACTTGACATATACCATCTTCACCCAAAGGGATAATTTCTCAAGTTCTCTTTTGGTAGCACTACCTACCAGAACAAAGGTATAACACTTGTATAATACTCCAGAACAAAGCAGAATGATCAAGTTTCCTTTCTAAGAGAATCATGTGGGAAAATAAGGCGATCTTTTTCAGAGAACATTTTGGACCACAGAGAACAAATTCCCCACTTATTAAGATTTGGGAATGTAACACAGCAGCTCCTCTTAAACGGTTACCAAAATATTTATTTCCCTAAGGATTTATAAGGTTAAAAATTGGTAAACATGTGCTGAAAGAAATGGTCAAAGAACTACTAGTACAAGCCTTGAGGAAAAATTCCAATGCCTTTGGGAAAAAAAGTTTCTAAATCTACTTTCTAAATCTTAGCTTAAAAGTGATTGTTTATTCCCCAAAGATAAAAAATCTCATTATTTCCTCATGTGAAGAGACACACCTGAAGAACTGAATCATGATATTACAATTATTATCATATAATAGAATTCATTATTATTACCATATTAATGCTAGAAGAAATTTTAGAGATCCAATTCAAACTTCATTTTACAAATGAGGAAACCTCTGAGAAATAAACTGTATGACGTGGCCAAATCAGCTGTCAACAGCAGATGATACAACAGTGGTGTGCCTTATTTCACCACCTGAACTAGAAACTCACTAGAGGCTTACAGAAGAGTAGATGTCTTCTATACCTTCCTATTACCTACAGTGTCTAGCTGAATAATTTAGACTTAATATAGTTAACCTTGTAACACCATATTATAATTATAAAATCAAGCATGTTTCCAAAAGTAAAACATAAAAGCTGGCTTCATTACTTTATAACCACAAAGAACTTAATTTTACTCCTTATTTATGTCAATATACGGCATGCCAGTCCTTTAAGACGTCAACACAAATACAGTTACAATTTATACCTTCCAAATCATAAATTATCAATCTTCTTAAAAGTTTTTAAGAACTCACAAATCACAATAGTAGTTTACTTCTGTAGGCTTTAAAACTCAAAATATTACCTGATCTTCAACCTCCCTTGAATGAAGAAAGATGACATTGGCACAACATCTAAGCTATCATTTTATCTCATTAAAAATTAAGCAGTTGAGACCGGGTGTAGTGGCTCAGGCCTGTAATACCAGCACTTTGGGAGGCCGAGGTGGGCGGATCACTTGAGGCCAGGAATTTGAGACCAGCCTGGCAAACATGGTGAAAATCCCGTCTCTACCAAAAACACAAAACTTAGCCAGGTGTGGTGACAGGTGTCTGTAATCCCAGCTACTCAGGAGGCCTAGGCACAAGAATCGCTCGAACCCAGGAGTCGGAGGTCGCAGTGAGCCGAGATCACGCCACCGCACTCCAGCCTGGGTGACAGGGCGAGACTTCGTCTCAAAAACAAAACATAACAAAAACAAAAATTAAGCAGCTGAACAAAATGCCATCAGCAGCATGTATTATAAAAAATATATTCATAAGTCTCCACCTCCTGTTAAAACCATTCAAGGTAGCTAATAGTTCTACTCTAAGCCTCAACTTACTACTATTTTTCATAATTCAAGCTTACATTCTTAAATTTGCTCTTGCAGCCTACCTTTCATCAAACTCAATAACCACCTCAAGCACTAGGTTTAACAGAGCATGTCTACCACCTAGGAACGAAGTAGCCGAGTATCTGATGGTTACTTTCCTAAAAGCATAATGATTTCCCATGAAGTTGTTTAAATAAAGAGCAGGAAACTAGAGTTGATTTAATGCATTTCAAAACGTAAAACTATGAAGTAACACAAGTTATACCTTAAATAATTTAGAAAATAAGTATAAATTTGAAATTACATCCTTTTATTCTGAAACAGTATTTCTCTGACTTTAATGTGCCTACAAACCAACTGGGCCTTTGGCTGGTCAACTGACTGATTCAGAAGGCAAGGATGGGGGCCTGAGATTCTGCATTTCTTTCCTTCTCCCTGGTGATACTGATCCTTTTGGTCCATGGGCCACCTTGGATTAGCAAAGATGTGGTAAAGAGCTTTGAGAAATACCCGTCCAGCTGACCAGATCAATAACTACAGTGGCTGTCAAGGCTGGCTGCTTTCACATCCAATGGTACCTTTTTTTTTTTTTTTTTTTTTTTTTTTTTTTGAGATGAAGTCTTGCTCTGTTGCCCAGGCTGGAGTGCAATGGCGCAATCTTGGCTCACTGCAACTTCCACCTCCCATGTTCAATTCTCTGACTCAGCCTCCCGAGTATCTGGGATTACAGGCACCCACCACCACACCCAGTTAATTTTTTGTGTTTTTAGTAGAGGCAAGGTTTCACCATCTTGGCCAGGCTGGTCTTGAACTCCTGACCTTGCGATACACATACTTCAGCCTTCCAAAGTGCTGGGATTACAGGCGTGAGCCACCACGCCCGGCCGGTTACATTTCTTAAAGTAGATACAGACTTTCCCTACATTAGGACTCTTAATTTATGCTTTTGAATGCTCAAGACAGCTCAATTTTGCATCTAGAAGATAATTGGGAATGTTGCTTCCATACCACTTCAGTTTATTCCTTCCATGTGGAAGGAACTTAATTTGTGTAACACTCCTGACTTTTGACTCACTTCATCCAGGAGAAGTGAAGTGACTTAGTGGATTTTTGTAAATTTATTAAGAATTAGCTGCACAAACTCAGAATGGCCCAACCTCTTTTTTTTCTCTTGGGAATGAGCAGCCCACCAGGGCCAGGACGAGGGTGCAGTGAGGGAGATACTCGCTGGAGGCACTGAATTTAAGACAACACGATTAACAGTACCCTACCCAGCCATCCTGGAGCCCAAGGCAAAGGGAAACACTAGTAACTGCGGCTGGCTGGTTACCTAACTCATCTCCTTTCTAGCACACAGATAATATGTTTCTATGTGTTTTGCAGGTAATGCTGTGTATTCCAGCCAGTAGAATGTGAGTGGACATCATAAGTACCACCTCTGAGCCTGGACCATAGAACTCACACATAATCCTTCACGCTGTTTCTTATGTGACTACACAGATGAACAAAGCAAGCCAAGTGTGGAAACATGTTCAAGATGGAACCACAGGACGGAACAAGCCTGGATCCCGAAACCCCTCCTTGGAGGATTAGTGACCACAAATCATAAATACCCATCTAGATCTCAGCAAGCAAGAAATAAATTATTGTATGTGGAGGTGACTGTTTTAAAGGGTTTTTTGAAGGGGAAAGAAGCGTGATGATAGACACATTCTTAAATACTATAACTACTTTGAAAGAAGCGAACAATAGTTAACAACTATGTCATTTTAGTCATCTTTTCGTCAAAACCAAGATGTTACAGGCCTGCGCTCACTTAATATGAAAACACCATATGATCTACAAATCCTTGGGGATATGGAGAATCAGGGTAGCTGATGACATCTGACCTATCCTCTTACTCACTGATACTGTTCAGAAGTCCAAGCTAATAGGTTCTAAAACAGCCAGGGAAAATGGTAATTTCTATGCACTTGCATTTTTATGACAGAAAACTGCAAAAAAAAAAAAAAGCAGTAATTTCTCTGTACCTGCAGTTTTATGAAAGAAAACCCATTAAACAATAGTTTATAATAACGCATCCCCTACACACTGAATAATTTCCCTGTTCCTGTTTCATCTTTAAATATTCCCCAGGTCTGCTTCTTTCAAGATGTCTTCACACGTTAATCTAGTCTAAGGGCTGACAAGCCATTTCTGAAAAAGGCCAATATAAAATATCTTGGGCTTTACGGGACGTGCAGTCTGTGCTGCATTTATTCAAGTGTGCTGTTGTAGAATCAAAGACGCCACAGATGATATGGAAATGAACAAGCGCAACTGCATCCCAGGAAAATGATTTACAAAAAACAGGCAGAAGGACAGATTTGGCCACGGATGTAGCTGGCTGATCCCTGAACTAGTCTATGCCCTAATCCAGAGGTCTCCAACCTTTTTGGCACCAGGGACTGGTTTCATGAGAGACAATTTTTCTGTGGATCAGGGAGAGGGGGATGATTCAAGCATATTACATTTACTGTACACTTTATTTCTATCATTATTACATTGCAACATACAATCAAATAATTATACAATTCATCATAATGTAGAATCAGTGGGAGCCCTGAGTTTGTTTTCCTGTAGACAGTCTCATCTGGGGGTGACGGGAGACACTGAGAGATCATTAAGCATCAGATTCTCATACGTAGCTCGCAACCTAGACACCTCGTATGCACAGTTCACAAGAGGGTTTGTACTCCCAGAAGAATCTGATGCTGCTGCTAACGTGACAGGAGGTGGAGCTCAGGCGGTAACGCAAGCAATGGGGAGTGGCTGTGAACACAGATGAAGCTTTGCTCTCTCGCCTGCTGCCTATCTCCTGCTGTGCGGCCCAGTTCCTAACAGGCTGTGGCCCAGGAATTGGGGAAGCCAGCCATAAAGAAGAAAACCAGCTGTCATTGGCCGGGCGGAGTGGCTCACGGCTGTAATCCCTGCACTTCAGGAAACCGAGGCAGGCAGACCGCCTGAGGTCAGGAGTTTGAGACCAGCCTGGTGAAACCCTATCTCTACAAAATATACAAAAATTAGCCAGGCGTGGTGGCGTGCACCTGTAATCCCAGCTACTAGGGCGGCTGAGGCAGAAGAATCGTTTGAACCCGGGAGGCACAAGTTGCAGTGAGCTGAGATTATGCCACTGCACTCTAGCCTGGGCCACAGAGCAAGACTCTGTCTCAAAAAAAAAAAAAAAAAA
>NW_012114488.1:1157307-1192088 GCF_000951035.1 Colobus angolensis palliatus | reverse complement strand
ACACACACACACACACGCACAGATATATATACATACACACACACACACACACACGAATTCTTTTGGTTTTATTTCTTGGCTCTTTCAGAGACAGGTCAATTCAATTCAAGGACAGTATACTCTGAATTTTCTGGTAAAGTCCCTTACTACATCTCTTCATAAAAATACCCACTCACAAAATCAGATATCACAGGGCTTCTAAATTACCTAACGACAAACAGAAATAGCACCAAAAATTGGTTCTTAGTTTTCACAAATCCTCTCATTATCATTTAAGTTATCATTTACTATATGAAATTATATACTTTATATACTATAAAATTAATATATACTACAAATTAAGAGATCTTTATGTTAGCATTAGTTTACCTTTGTTAAAAAAAAAAAAAGAAGACTAATTGTGACTTTAGAGGCATTTTAAGACTAGTTGACACTGGGTGCTGATTTAGTGAATTTTTGTCATCAAGTTCAAGTTCGTTACAGCTGTCAAAGATCATAAAACTGAAAGCATACAGTATCAGCAGAAACAAGTCTTATCGGTATCCATGCAATTTTAAAGAGAAGAACAGAAACTTGGCAACCAATGGGTGATTAAATGTCTGCAGAGCATCACATATGAGTACACCCAGTGCACAAGTAATCATCATCCTTGATTAGAATGAGAAAATGTTTAATTCCCACTCATCCCAAAGGTCACACACAAGTCTCATTCCTCCATGAGATCTCCTCCTACTCAACATGGCTATCTTTTTACAAGTCTAATATGCATACCTCTCTCAGCACTTGAATGGAATAACTGTTGCAGCATTTGGGAGTTATTTTTCTTTTAGACATTTGCAGATCTTATCTCAAGGTAACTAACAGCCCAAAGTTAAGTATTTGTGAGGCAATCTATGTGAACTCTGAACTTACCTTGGTGGCTTATATAAAATATGTAGAATGCATGGCAGGAGCCTTTGTAAGAAAGTATTATACTAGTTTTCTGGGAGTTTGTTGTCGTTTGGTCTGAGAATGTACTGCTAACCTCTCTTTTGTAAGAGAGAACTGATTTTGATACATATTTTAAAATATGATAGTGCAGAGCTACTGGATGTTAAAATTTTATTTTGTTTTGGTAGGTAGATTGAATTGAGAATCATATTATCAGTGTATCTGAGAATTATATGACCAGCATATTTTAAAATATGGTATCTATTGTAATCATATTTTAAAGTATGATAGTGTAGAGCTAATGGATGCTAAAATTTTATTTTCTTGTTTTAGTAGGTAGACTGAATTGAGAATCATATGATCAGAATATCTGAGAATTAGATAACCAGTATATAGTAAGACTAGACACAACCATATGCCATCGTTTCCTGTTATCATCACATAGTGTGGGTGGCGAGAGTGAACGGAAATCACTCCAGAATAATGATAAATGGTTTTTAAGACTCTGTACTGAATACATTCCAGCTGACAATGACTTTTCTGTTTTCACTTTGGTGGTATCAGCCTCAGGGTAAAAGAAAAATGTATTTATAAAAACAGTTTCATAAATCTTTTAGTTATAAACAACAAAGTTTTATATGAATATGTCATTTCATTTCTAGACTGTTGATAATAAGGAATTTGGGGCCAATTTTGATATATGAATGTATTGTTTTTACATAGGTGATTAAAGCTCTCCATTAGCAGTTAAAAAAAAAAAAGTGAAAGGTGGTGAAAGGTGCTGGGTACAGTGGCTCATGGCTGTAAACCCAAAACATCAGGAGTCCAAGGCAGGAGCAATGCTTGAGGCCTGGAGTTCGAGACCAGCCTGGGCAACAAAGCAAGACCCCCCACCTCTAAAAAAAAAAAAAATCAGCCAGGCATGGTGGTGCACACCTATGGTCCCAGCTACTCTGAAGGCTGAGGGCAGAAGGACTGCCTGAATCCAGGAGTTCCAGGTTGCAGTGAGCCATGACCAAGCCACTGCACTCCAGCCTGGGTGACAGAGCAAGACCCTGTCTCTTAAAAGAAAAAAAAGGTGTGAAAGAGACTGAAGTGCAGTAAGATGCTCCAAGTTTGGGGGTTGGGGTACATGAAGATAAAAAGGCAACAGTTTGGTCAGCTCAAGAGTTTGGCTTCCACCCTGAGGCAATGTGAGTCTGCCAAAGAAGTTGTGATGGCGACGGATGCCTCAAACTGGCTGAAGGTGGAAGACGTCCTAGTGAGGAGAGACTGGACGCACGGAACTGCTAGGGCAGATGTGAACTCCTGGCAGTAGCAGCAAGAGGCAAGGGAGGGGACAAGCCACACATGCTTAAAAGGCCACTACTGTGTCCTCTGCACTGAGCAGCAGAGATGCTGGCACACAATACGTGCCCAATACAGGTCTGTTGAATTAAACATTATTTTAAAAGACTACTTTACTTTCATTAATATTTAAAGAAGGAAGCCACAGCAGATAGTATCGGAGAGCTGTATAAATAATCTATCACATTCTAGAGAGATACACAAAGGATTTACACTTTGAGTATAAACTAGGAGACTTTTAGAATGTTCTCTCTTCTCTTTCTTCAAATAAACTAATTTGTGAACTCAGGATATTAATTCTGGATGTTCTAGGGCCTCAAAGGTCTTTTACTCAATCCAAAACAAATAAAAGAGAGGTTCAAAGAATGAATAAGAGATCTGGGTTAAAATGAATAATTTATTAAGCATAGAGACAGACACTAGTTTAATTATCTAAGGAAAAGTAATTTACTTCTTTTTAAAACACATACATTTAAGACTTTTTAAAAGAAAATCATATACCACAAAGAAAGCTATGAGAGAAACTCTGTTTATGCCATGGTAAAAAAAAAAAAAAAAATCAAAATGACCTCAACGAACATATATCACCCCCTTTCCCCACCCACCCTCAAAGCCACATGAGGTTTGTATTTAAAACATCTTTAAGAGCCTTTTTGCAGTAATTAGAGTATTTTTTATAGAAATAGTCAAACATTACCAAGTGTCTTATAAGCAGATAGAATTCCCCCCACCTCCAAAATAAAAAACAAAAACAAAAAACAAACAAACAAAAACCATTACAAGACCACCAGCAGAGAAGAGAGAGTCCTGGTGGGCAGATGGCATTCCACAGTCCTCTAAAACTGCTATCAAACACACCAGAAAGTAAAAGAACCATCCAAAAAGATCATTTTTACACCAATAAATAAAGATTAAACAATTGATGGTATTTTGTTTACATTCTGGAGTAGAGTTTTCGGGGGTTTTTTGTTTTTGTTTTTTTAATATGTTTACAATGTACATGGGCACTGAAGTGGAAAACGGACTTACTCTGTCAACAGCACAGTATAGTCAGTCTGTCTCAGATAAGTCACACTATGAAATTAAAAAGGCTTTGCATGAGGAAGCCCCCAGTTGATGAGGACAAGGACAGCACCCCTGAAGGAGAAGCTCCCAGCAAAGCCTGCAGGAAGTATAAAGATTCAAGACAAAGTCAATTAACTGACCTACTGAGGTTCAAGAATTCTGATTCCTCAACTTCATTCCAAAAAATGCTTTCATTCCAATTTTTTTTTTTTCTCTCAACAATTTCCTAAAACCTCCAAGCCAGCATGTGGAAGACCCCACGCACTCACAAACTCTTAAAACTGCATTTCTGAAGGCTTAGTCAGTAATCTTAATAAGGAAAACGGTTTAACATTTTCAGGGCATCCTGTATTCTTTAAACATATCATAAAAGCAGCAGAAATAACAAAGTTGTGTTTCCCTCAATCCTCATTTCCTGTTGCGAACACGGCACGAAAGCCAAATTGCCAAGTTTAAAATGCTCAGATCATTTTCCATCATAAGCATTCAAGTAGTTTCAGTTTTCTTCTCTCTCTCAGCAGACCCACTGCCGCACTCTTTGCTTATATCCACACACACACAGACACATACACACACACACACAGAGACATACACACACACAGACACACACACGCACACGGGGGGGGGAAGCACTACAATCAGAATCACAGTGCAAAGGTGACAAATAAGCAAGGTTCTAGACACTTCAGATGGCATATAAGTATATTATACATAGTAATTTCCTGCTACACTCCATACAATTGTTGGCATAACCATAAAATAACCATAGTCAGGTGTAATAACATACAACATTTTTACATGTTGCTTAATGAGAGTTTTTGTACTGGATACTTTAACCCAAAGTAGAGCACTACATTTGACTATTATCCTTTCCAAAAAGTGCATAAGGGTGTACTCACTTTTCTGCATAATAATCTTTGCATTTTCAAACATTCTAGAATTTAGCCTGAAGTAGGGGTAACCCAATAAAAGTATAATAAATACCACAAACAAAATATAAGCAGGTGGAAAGCATCTAAGATTTAAAGAGCAGCTTTAAAAAAAAAATTACTTTTGAAACTTGAGTGGTTTTAATTTAAATGCCCCAAATCAACCATACCAAGCTAACTTACCTATAGTCCTTAGAATATCAGAACCAACTGCTATAAACGTAAGTGACGTCTTATTCAAGTTAGCTATCCAAACAAAAATTGTTAATGCCTTTGGTTGCACCTAAGAGACTGTCTTTTTCAAGGAGCAATGCAGAAACTACAACCAGACTAAAGGAAATCCAAACACCAGACCATACAACGAATCCTCTCTGGGGACTATGATTATTCAAAGACCAGCTCAGCCTGGCAGCAGTAATAGGGCTGAGTGTAATGACTTTTTTTTTTCTTCCAAACTGAAGAATTTTCCTTGGACTCTCTGCCAATGAAACATCACAGACTTTTCTGAGGCTTTACAGGCAGAAAACTTGTACGCAGATGTTTCTTGGTTATACTATACACATCACTTACAGTAAAACTAAAAACAAACAAAAACACGACAAGCTCTTCAAGCAATTTTCAGACCATGTCTGAAAACAGAAGGGACTTTTGCCTGTCAGATTAAATCAGCATTCACTGTGGCTGGGTGACTGCTTCTGGATTAAAGAAACTGGAATATTCCAGTGATTTGGATAATGCAAAAGAAAAAAAGTTCTAAAGGTAAGTTGTTAAGTATGCATCTATAACATTACTGGAATTTAGATTTAAGGAAAAACCTTCATTAACCTGGCTACAATTTTACTTCTCATTTCCTTGACTAATTACCTATACCAATAAATTCTTAGGAGTGTCATATCCTTTAAACTTAGGAAGTTCAGACTGCTCAAAAATTCTCACGTTAATAATAAATAAAATAATGTGCGTAAGGAAAAGTTCCTGAAAGATATATACCATCTCATTAGCCGTGGTTCACCATCTCAGGTCAGTGATGAGGAATCGGAGGCAGGGGCATATTCTGCATTGTAAGTTTGCTTTATACGTTTATATAATGATTTAAATATTTATAATTAGTTTTGGAATTTTATTCAAATATGAAAACATTAAAATATATTTATGCTCCAATGGAATCAAATACATGCTTTATGGATTGAACTTTTCAAATCAACATTCCTTTCACAGACACTGCAATTAAAAGATCTGGAAATCTTTTATTCAGAATCTTGGGCCAGCATATCTGCTCTCAGCAATGTGAATAACTAGTGTCATCAAAGCTGTTACTTTACAAAATAGTCAGTGTAGTCCCTAAATAAATGTCTTTCAAATTCCAACAACAGATTGTCTAAATCAGACACCTGAAATGCATGCCAAGAAGTCTTGCAAGCAGGCAGTCTACACACGAAGACAAACCCTACAATAGATTCGCATGAAATTAAATACAACTCTTACAACAAAGACAATTTTACTATTTTCCTATAAACAGGGTCCACTTGTGGAAAAGAGATTGACTCACATGGATAATTCATCTTCCAGTGTTTAGAGTGACTGAGTTCATTTAACCCAATCTACTAGATCTATATGTGAGAAAACTGAGGTCTAGAGAAAAGAAGTTACGATTTCTAGTGGCATCTACTGCATAACTCTAGGAGTCACCATTCACACCACAGTCTATGGACAGAAACTTCACTGGTCCATTTAAAGATGATTGCCATGGTGCCCCTAGAACTGTGCAGGGTAGCGGCCTGGATGACTTTTAAGATCACACAATTATTTAGAGGCAGAATCAGGATCAGAATTATCTTCCATCTCTGCTTTAGTTTACCATCATCTTGCCTCATAAATGTATGAAAGAAAGCAAAACACAAGTGCATTTAGGATAAAACTGTAATTTTTATCCTTTTTAAAACCTGTGCATTTAGCCACCTTAGGTGAAATGGCATCAATACCGCAGACTAATCCTGCCTTCAGAACATCATATTAAAAGGAATGCCTATAGAAACGAGACACACATGTACAAAACAAAATAACTGAAACATTTAAAGATGTCCTACACCGATACACTAAATACTTTGTGTACCAAAGCTACAGGTGAAAACAAGAATAAATATTTCACTTGTATTATCCAAACTTGAATCCCTATTGTTTTCAATATCCCTACTGACTGTACCACAGAGGATTTAAATAAAGAGATTCATAATTATGACTGTCATATTACATCTGCTAAAACATAATTATCTGGTCCTGCTTCCCAGTAGAAGAGGCCAGTGTACTCTGTACTGATGTCATACCAAGGAAGCACTTTTGGCTCCAATCACTGATGCCAATTAAGATAAGAAACCAGTACATTCAGTACTCTAGTGGGTTGTTGCAAAGCAGATTAACTTTTCCTACAAAGAGAAACTAGGCCCAAAACCAGACACAGTATGTTCAACTTCTTTTTATAACCCGCTATCATTCGATGTGAAAGAAAACCTAGGCACTAAGTAAAAGCATTTCAGATCATTACTTTGTAAACAGCCAGAGCAGTTCTTCTAATTTCTGAAACCACCACCTGTGATCCAGCACCAAAAAAACACAAAGGAATAAAAGGTAACGAGAAACCATATGAACATAACATGCCCTTGTAAAGCACTGGCATGGAAATGACTTGAAGATTATATAACCAGACTAATCCATATTAGAGAATCAAAAGGAGATTAAACTCCCAAAGATACATTCAGAACAAAAGCCACTACGAACTAAATTATCCTGCTAGTTTCCTCAGTTCATGCAATATACACACACGTACAACCTCCCCCTCACTTTCACCTAGTTGGGATGAGAAGTTAACTTAGGCTGAACGACTATTATTTCTCTTTACTCCTAGTATACAGAGAGGATCCAAGAGAAAAAAAGATGTGCAGTAAAATATAAAGATTAGGAATCAGAGCCCCAAGGAAAATAAAAGATTGTATTAAACATCACCGCAAATCAATGTCCCTGAACTGAACTTTTCAAATATTTTGCAGTGTCTCAGATCACCATACGTAGTGCAGCAACGGGGGAAGAGTCTTCAAGAGTCATGTTAGCCACGCTGTCATTAGAGGTGGCCTAGAGATGCCCTGGGGTTAACCGAAACAAGCCAAAAAGCCCAGTGTCTATATCAATGGCCTTCCTATACAAAGGCAAATCTAGGGTAAGAAACCTCACTTTGATGTGTATGTATGTTTTCTGTTGCTACACCACAGACTGGGTAACTTATAAGCCATCAAAGTTCATTTAGGTCAGGGTTCTGCAGATTGAGAGTCCAAGAGCACAAAACTGGTGTCTGGTGAGGGCCCTCTTGCTGTGTCCTAAAATGGCGAAAGGCACCACACAGTGAGAGAGTAAAAGCCTGCCAATTCAGGTCTCTCTTCTTACAAAGCCACCAGTCCCATCACGGGAGCCACACCCGATGAACTCATCTAAATCTAATTACCTCCCAAAGACTCCACCTCCAAACACATAAAATTTGGGAGTCACATTCAAATCACAGCAATGGAGCACCAAAATCCTACAAGGTCTTTCCAGGAAGAACTCTGACACGTCCCTCATCACTCCTGTCTATGTCAACCAGCCTGGAAACACATCTACACATGCATGTATCAATGACTAGCATTTCTGAGGCAGAAGCCAGGGCCCAAAGCACACTATACGTAAATAAGACTAGGAGGCAAACCTAACGATTCCAGCGTCCATGTTCTTCCCCATTGTGCAGCCCTCACACCTACATTCCCTCCTTCAGCTCCCTCACCTCATTATGTGACCTTAACAATCCTGCTGGTAAAGGCAGTCCCCAACCCACAAGCATAAAATCTTCCAAAGTTTGCTTGGAGATTTATTTAACTCAAAGCTCATTTTCCTAGATAAATGCTACTAACAGCATTTCTCTCTTAATAGCATTCTGTTAAGAAGCTCCCAGGCTGCCCTCCAATCTGAAACCCATTTAAACCACAAAGCAGCTACTACTAGTTTGGGGGAAAAAAATAGCCCTTAACATCTGCATAAAGGCCTAAAAGCTGAACACCAGTTAAGATTTGGTTTCGATGTGGATAAAAGAATCAAAGGTGTTGCTTTTCCTACTTGATTCTGGCTCCTACTACCTCAGTCTCAAATCAGAAGAGGGTATGGACTGGGGAAGAAAATGAAAGTTAGTTTAGCACTTTCTAAAAGGTAAAGAAAAGAAAGGGGAGGTGACGCCACCAGGCATTGGGGTGAGTTTCATGAGAAGAGGCTCAACATCATCAGTCTTTAGTGAGATGCAATTCAAAACCACAATAAGATACCACTTCACACTTGTTAGAAAGCCTATGATCAAAATGCTGGTGAGGATGTGGAGAAACTGGAACGCCCCTGCACTGCTGGTGGAAATGTAACATGGTGCAGCAGCTATGGAAAATAATTCCGTGGTTCCTCAAAGAGATAAACATAGAATTGCCATCTGATCAAGCACTCCACTCTTACAACCCCAAAACCAGAAAACAGAAACTCCAAGAGATATTTGTACACTCATGTTCACAGCAGCAGTGTTTACAATAATCAAAAAGTGGATACCACTGACAGACGAGTGGATAAACAAAATGCGATCTATACATAAAGTGGAATATTATTCAGCCATAAAAAGGAAGGAAATTCTGTTACATGCTGCAACACGGCTGAACCCTGAAAATATTATGTCAAAAACAAAAAAACAGAAAAGGACAAATATTGGATGATTCCACTTAAAGTACCTGGAGTAGCCAAATGAATAAAGACAGAAAGTCAATTCGAGGTTACCAGGCACTGGGGGAGGGGAACACGGGGAGTTATTGTTAAATGGGTACAATTTCTGTGTGGGATGATGAAAAAGTTCTGAAAATACCCGTGATAGTTGCACAACTTTGTGATTGTACTTAATGCCACTGAACTGTACATTCAAAAACGGTTTAAAATGTAAATGTTATGTTATATATCTTTTACCTTAAAAAGAAAAAAAAGCACCACCACAAACTTTAAGAGTCAGAGCTAATGGCTTCACCTTACAATACCTCGACTTTCGCAAACTACAGAATAGAAGAAAAATATCGTACCACCTCTGGGATCTTGAAACTTCAGGCTGCATCAGGAGTATCTGTAGACCTCAAATGCTAAATCCTCAAATGCAAAATCACCACAGGACAGCATGCATCAACCCCTACACACCTGCCAGGTGGAAGCTTTTCTAAGCTAGACGGTCACACAGAAAGCAGCCATGTGTACATATGAGCAAGTTTCCTAAGTTTACAAGTTCTGTTGTTCAAATCTTCAATAAAATTCTCAGTCTATTAAGTATCATAAAAGAGACATTACTTCATAGAAGAGTAAAATTATCATAGTAACCACAGCAGTATGCTGACAAAGCTGTTTTTGATGTAAAAGATGTTTTAGAACACATTACTAGAACAAACATCTGGACCCACGGTCACCAGACATTGTGCAAACAGAGCTCAGGTACAGACTCCTGGTGAGGCAGCCTGGCCAATCTGAGTGACCCCAGTAGGGGCCTAAAAATAAAAGTGACCACAAGACACACAGCCCAATACCGAGCTGCATGACTATGCAGGCATTTCAGGGTTAAGTCAAGGTGCTTAGGTTCCTACTGGGCCACCGAGCCATTCAGCACCAGCGCTGGTCTCACTTGCAGGCAAAGAATGACACAACTACCTCTTCATGGAACATTCCCAGTCAAGGCCCACTTAATAAGGAGGTCCTTCTGCAGGGTCAAACAAACCTCAGAATGTATCGTGGTGCTGAGTGGTCTTTAAGACTTGCTTGTATTTACAGTCAGTCAACTGCAGATTGAACATAGTTGGGAGAAAAAAAATGTAACAATAAAAAGTACAGTATAACAAAACTAATATAAATGTATTTACATAGCACCTACATTAGGTATTAAAAGTAACCTAGAGATGATTTACAGTCTGGAAGGATGTGTCCTTTATAGGTAAATACTACGATATTTTATGCAAGAAACTTCAGCATTCTCAGACTTTGGTATTAACGGTGGGGTCAAGGGTGATCCTGGTAACAATCCCTGCAGAGACCTACAGACAATACACAGAAGTCTCAGATACGAGGCCCGGTGCAGTCATGCCTGTAATCCCAGCATTTTGGGAGGCCAAGGTGGGTGAATCACCTGATCTCAGGAGTTCACCAGCCTGTCCAACATGGTGAAACCCTGTCTCTACTAAAAATACAAAAATTAGCTGGGCATTGTGGCACATATCTGTACTCCCGGCTACTTGGGAGGCTGAGGCAGCAGAATCAGTTGAACTCGGGAGGCAGAGGTTGCAGTGAGCTGAGACTGTACCATGGCACTCCTGCCTGGGTGACTGAGTGAGACTCTGTCTCAAAAAAAAAAAAAAAAAAAAAGAAATCTCAGATACAAGGCTTACACAAAGTAAGCATTCAATAAATGCTGACTGTAAATTAGACTTTCTTTGCTATTAAACATCACTCATAGGTGACGATGAGTGATATTTAATCACTATTAACAACTATTTTCATATCCAAATACAAAATTTAAGGAAATAGATATGTAATACTCCCTGGACTCTTCTAAGACCTAACTGTAACTGCGCTTTTGGGAGCAATTTCAACAGCTGTAAGACTTGATTTCATGGTATCTTACTTAAAATGGAAAACCTGGGTGTGGGCTTAGCTCACAATAACCCCCTTTCTCTGAACACAGCCCCTCCTACTCACTGAGGTGGGTTCCACTAAATGAACTAGTGAATTAGCCCTTGTGCAGACACTTAACTCTAACAGTACGTGATTTTCCCACCCCCCCCCCCCCCCCGCATTTGGATTTGAAACAGGTGGTCAGGGCCGGGCACAGCGGCTCATGCTTGTAGTCCCAGCACTTTGGGAGGCCAAGGTGGTTGGATAACCTGAGGTCAGGAGTTCGAGACCAGCCTGGCCAACATGAGAAAACCCTGTCTCTACTAAAAGCACAAAAAAAATTAGCCAGGCGTGGTGGCACACACCTGTAATCCCAGCTACTTGGAGGCTGAGGCAGGAGAATCGCTTGAACCCAGGAGGCGGAGGCTGCAGTGAGCCAAATACTCCAGCTTGGGTGACAGAGTGAGACACTGTCTCAAAAAAAAGAAAAAAGGTAGTCAGACACAGTGTGTCCCTGGAACTAAAGAACATAAATCCAGGAGCTGTGCATCAGCCACCTTCCCCACACACCCAGAAACAGAGAAAGCAAATCTCTACAGAGACATGGATGGGACCAACATACCAAGAGCAGAGAAATGAAAAACAATTATACTCACTCATTCTCTCTCTCACCCAAAAACTGGACAAAATGGTCCCAGTTTGACAAAACAAAAACCTCTTCACACTACAGGAACCCAGCTTGAGGAAGGCCCCTTCACTTGGCTACAGAGGCCCTACTCTCTCTTGGTTTTCCTCCTGAACTCGCAGACTTCTCTTTGGCAAATGCTTCTGAGAGATTCTTCTTTGATCAACCTCCAGTGTTGGAGGGGGGTGGGGGCAGGGCCCAGCCCCTCATTCCTTCTCTTCCTTCACTCATTCTTGTTTCAAATATGCTCTGATAACAATTTCCACAAGCCCATCTCTAGCACTGATCTTTCCCCCAAAGCTCCAGGGTGGACTTCTCAACTGTCAACGCCACGTCTCCATTTACATGTTTACCAGGAATCTCTGACACGGGTTGGATGTGGGTCCCCTCCAAATCTCATGTTGAAATGTGATCCCCAGTGGTGGAGGTGGGGCCTGGCGGGAGGTGACTGGGTTATGGGGGCGGATCCCTCATGAGAGGCCTGGGGCTGTCCACAAGAGGGAGTGAGTTCTTGCAACATGTGGTTGTTGAAAAGTGCGTGGCAGCTGACTCTGGGCACACTTCCTATGGCTTAGCCCTGCTCCGCAAGGGACAGCCCTAAAAAAAAAGTGTGGTACCTCTCCTGTCCCCTTGCTCCTGCTCTCACCATGTGACATGCCAGGCCCCTGCTGCCTTCTGCCATGATTGGAAGCTGCCTGAGGCCTCATCAGAAGCACATGCCAGCAACATGCTTCCTGTACAGCCTGCACAACCACGAGCCAATTAATCCTCTTTCCTTTATACATTACCCAGCCTTGGGTATTTCATTCTAGCAATGCAAGAACAGTCTGATACAATCTCAAGCTTCAAGTCTAAGAGGGAACTCTGGGCATCCAGACCCCTGCCCATTTCCTTCTTGTACCAGTGTTCCTGGTTTTCAATAAAAGACACCATGAATGTACCTCAAGTCAAAAACCCAGGAGTCAGCAATAAGCTGCCTCTTTCCCTCTGTCCCCAATAGTAACTCCAATAGGCACTGCCTTCAAAATACATTTCAAACGCAACCATTCCTCACCTTCACTATTATCCTTGGCCCAAGCCACCACTCTCTCTCTCTCTCTCTCTCTGGGACTACTACTAGGCAAATCGTGAGCCCCTGCCAACTTACAATATATTCTCAAAACAGCACCCAGAGTCATCCTTCTGAACTGTACTCAGTTCCTGGCATCCCTCAGTCCAAGCCTTCTTGTATCACACCTAATACAAAAAAGGGACCCAGTGGCCTAAAACAATAATTAGCAACAGACTAACCTTTCTGCAAAAGGTGACGTGAGGCAGCATCAAAGGCAAGGGAGTGCTCACTGCCACCACAAATCAAATGACACAGCTTACACTTCATAGTCAATCCTGAGGGGCTGTGGAAGAATCTCTGAAAATCAATGACATTTCATCGCTAAATCAATAGGTGTTCAAACAGAATTATCTCCTCTTATCTAATCAGATCTCCACAATTACCCCCAAAGACTTCAAGGGGTAAGAGCGCTCCTGGTTTTTGACCACTGATTATTTACTTGCACAACTTCTCAAGAGATAGGATTCCACCTAAAATGGAACAAAGGAGTCTCGAAAAGAAATACTATGTTTCAAATATCTTATAGCCAATCAGCAAACAGCTACCATTCTGAAAAGAATGTCTTAATTTCCAAGTGAAGTTTCTTCTAGCCCGCATGACTTCAACATACAATTTGTACCATATTGTATCCAAAGACTTATTATTAAGAATGTGAAATAATCCTCCCCTAAATTTCAACTTAAAATGTGTAATCTTTGTTTAAATGGCCTGTTGTCTGCAAGTTTTGAAACAAGGCTTCACTTTGTGTTCAAAGGCAGTATAAGGAAACAACACAAGTTACTGTTTCAACTCCTCTGACAGTGATTCACATTAAACACAAGAGTTTCTTACAAATTAGAATTATCCAGAAATATATCCGAGTAAGCCTAGCCTCATAAAAAGACTAACTTCAATATTTGCTTTCATTTCTAAAATTTTTTAAATCAACCACTAAGACTTCTACATCCCCCTACACAAGCCAAGAAGAAATGCTGGCTCTTCCCTGCACAGGCCACACCTGTCTTTAGTCAGCACCCCTTTCCCACTCGACGGCCTCCTGCCCCCCTTCATGTGATCAACTTCTGGCATCAGGAAGGCAGCAGTGGCTCTGTGCCATGAGGTCCCTCTTTGTAGGCTGTGGCTATTTTTAGACTGGCAGCCCCTCTGATTTCTAACTTGGCCCTAGATAATATCATGAGGCAGCCTTTAGAGAGCAACCCTTCAGAAGCCAGGCAGGTCCCCGTGGGATTAGCAACACTCTACTGCTAACACAGCAAGTCTCAGGTCCTAAGTTCTACAAAGGCCCTCCAAGGACAGCCCCCTCTAACCTGATGGCCCTTGGTCGGCCAGACCCAAGGCTGAGCTCCCGTTTCAAATGGGCATGTCTGTGGTTTTATCGGGCCAACAAATCAAAGCTGAGACAGATATACTACTCATACATGGATTTGAGCCAGGAAATTTAAAACAACTCACTAATGGGATTTTTTTATTTCCTTAAATGTCGTGTCCATTCATAACACTGAGATTTCAGATGTGTGTAACAGCTTTGGGAAAAGGTATTGATAAAAATATTCAAAGAAAATGTTAGTCACCTTTCAAAAAAAGCACAGCATACCAAGACGATGTAGTAAGTTAAACATTCCCTTGTGTTATTTATAAACATAACCATATACTATATCATTTCTAATTGGAAAAGGTCTACCAGAAACACTACATACACCCGATGCTAAAACTATACATTATCTTCTGCTATGCCTCTACAAAAGACGACTATAATAACTTGAATTTTAAGAACTACACATTCAAGATAAATACTGGATTGGTTTTTCCATCTCACTATTAAAATGAAGCATAAGACCTTCAAATTAGGTTTAAATGTTTTAACAGTGAAGTTTTCTGGCAGAGGACATCAAAAATTCAGAGAAAATACATTTATGTATTTCATATCACACCTTTCCTCCAAGGCCATCATGACATCAACATTGATCCCTTTTCTTTATCCCTAACTTGGATTTTGCAAAGAATTGTAACATCTTTTCTGAACCCGCAAGTCTATGGTGCAAAAAATGTTTGATCCCCAGGATTCTACTGGTAACATTAAATGAAGACCTTATGGAACCTGGCCAGGCTTGGTGGCTCACGCCTATAATCCTAGCACTTTGGGAGACAGAGGTGGGTGGATCACCTGAGGTCAGCCTGGCCAACATGGTGCAACCTGTCTCTATTAAAAATACAAAAATTAGCCGGGCGTGGTGGTGGGCACCTGTAATCCCAGCTATTCAGGAGGCTGAGGCAGGAGAATTGCTTAAACCTGGGAGGCGGAGTTTGCAGTGAGCCAAGATTGTGCCATTGCACTCCAACCTGGGCAAAAAGAGTGAAACTGTCTCAAAAACAAAACAAAACACACAAACAAACAAACAAAAACACCCTTAAGAACACAATAAGGATAACATGTTGGCCGTTGTATTTCAGAAGGCAACCTGGCTTGACTCTGAGCTACAGCTCCAAGAAATAAAGAGGATTCACTCACTGGTCCTGGCTCTGACAATCACCACCTGCCTAGTGGAGTCTCTGGCTGTGAAGGTGAGTGAGGTGTTCTCTCCATTCTATCCATTCTGGAGTTGGAATTTTCCAGAGACTGCTAAAGGTGGCGGTGTGCCAGGAAAACAAAGGAATACAACACGGACCAGCCAAGTTCCCTCTCTTATCCTCACAAGCAGAACAAAGTCTCAGTGCTCCAGGACTGGCCACTTTCTGACTTTCTTAGATGGGAGTGTAGGAAGAGGGAGCATACCAGGCCTCAGACTCTGTCCTCACTAGACATGGAGGAGGAGATGATGTAATTTTTTTTTTAAATAAAAAGATATGCAATGTGCATGCTGTTGTGCTATGAGAAGAATGTGGAAATTCACAAGTTGGACATTGTTTAGCTTTGTATTCCTGGGGCTAATGTGTTCAGCTCAGCCTGAGGCTCCATGAAGATGGTCCTTGAGTCTGACTTCCAAGGGTCTGACAGCCTGTTGATGACGGCCTTTACAATCACTGGTATCTGAAGCTCAAGCAAGACAGACACCAACTAAGTGCCCCCAGCAGTAATTTCTCAACAAACAATTCAGTAACAGACTCCATCCTTAACGGCAATCTGAGGCTCTGCTGTGGTCAACAAACACCAGTGACCAAGGCCCGGACCACCACTCCGATTCCCACAGACCTGTGGGCCCCGATGACATGAAGGTCACTCAGAGCTTAAAGGCAGAGATGAACGCAATGAAGATTTCCACTGAAAGATGGGAGAGAAATGTTCTACCCACGCTCACCCAATTGAGATTTGTGGAATTCAACAGCCCCCAAACGTTTTAAAAGCAAATAGTTCAGTATCCACTCATGCCTTTCTCCAAGTGATTTCAACTCTGTATAAAGCATCTAATCATAAGTTAAATAAAATAACATCTCTCATTTGATACTAACTTCCTATAGCTTAGCTGTTTTAGGCAAAATGGCAGTGTGGTTTAACTGAATCCACAGTTACAGTTGAGAATACTCCTATTCCCTGCTGTGACATCGATGTAAGATGTTTTAGTTGAGAATCTAAACCCTGCTAATTTTCTTACAACTGTTTTGTTTTTGATTTTGAGATGGAGTTTCACTCTTGTTGCCCAGGCTAGAGTGTAATGTCGCCATCTCGGCTCACTGCAACCTCCACCTCCCAGATTGAAGCGGTTCTCCAGCATCAGCCTCCCAGATAGCTGTGATTACAGGCGCACGCTACCATGCCCGGCTAATTTTGTATTTTTAGTACAGATGAAGTTTCACCATGTTGACCAAGCTGGTTTCCAACTCCTGATCTCAGGTGATTTCCCCGCCTCAGCCTCCCAAAGTGCTGAGATTACAGGCATGAGCCACCATATTAGAGACTTTCAAGAATGAAATGATCCCTGTGTAATTTTTACTATATTCAGAGTTCCAACTGGCTACAAAAAGAGGAATGTATTTCCAACTGGCTACAAAAAGAGGAATGTATACAATAGTGCACAGAACAGTCTTAGAGAAGTTCCATGGCTACACAATGGGGGCACTTCTCACACCACTCTGTCAGCTTCCTTATCCCTGCTACCGAGTGACCTTTTTATAACAAAAAGAACTTTTTCTTTTGAAATAGACTCTTGCTCTATCACCCAGGCTGGAGTACAGTGGCGCAATCTTGGCTCACTGCAACCTCCGCCTCCCAGCTTCAAGAGATTCTCGGGCCTTGGCTGCCTGAGTAGCTGGGATTGTAAGTGTGCACCACCATGCCCGGCTAATTTTTGTATTTTTTGTAGAAATGGAGTTTAACCATGTTGGCCAGGCTGGTCTTGAACTCCTGGCCTCAAGTGATCCACCTGCCTCAGCCTCCCAAAGTGCTGGGATTACAGGTGTGATCCTCTGTGCCCCGCCTATAACAAGAACTTTTATTCATGCAACAAACATTCCTATGTCCTCTATCACACGCCAGCTTCTTTGCTAGGTGATGGGGACACAACGCTCAATAAGATGGTCCCAGCCTTCAAAGAGCCTACAGTTCAGCCAAGAAGACAAAAATGGACAAGGAAATAATTACAGAAACTGCAAAGATAGAAGCGACTGGAGGCTAAAGGGACCCAGAGAACAGGCTCCATTTTTACAGATATGGAGAAAACAGTGAAGTGTCCCTTCCAGAAGAAGATAAAGCTTGAGCTGAGACTAAGGCAGAGACAGGGAAATGCTTCTCTGCCTTTCAGATTTTATGGACTCAGGACATCCCCACTCCAAAACTCTGCAGAGACAGCACGGGGATGTCAGCTTTAATTTCGCCATGAAGGGCACTTCAGACAAAATGTGTACTACTGCCAACCCATTATAAAAGGACATTTTTTAACACAAAAAGTGAAGGGGGTACAAAACCGCGGCATAAAGAACATTCCTTTAGTTTAAGTAATATACATATAGCCTAATGAAAATCCTGGTACATTGTATTTTTTTTTTTTTTTTTTTTGAGACAGAGTCTCGCTCTGTCGCCCAGGCTGGAGTGTAGTGGCCGGATCTCAGCTCACCGCAAGCTCCGCCTCCCGGGTTCACGCCATTCTCCTGCCTCAGCCTCCCCAGTAAGCTGGGACTACAGGCGCCTGCCACCTCGCCCGGCTAGTTTTTTTTTTTTTTTTTTTTTTGAGACAGAGTCTCGCTCTGTCGCCCAGGCTGGAGTGTAGTGGCCGGATCTCAGCTCACCGCAAGCTCCGCCTCCCGGGTTTACGCCATTCTCCTGCCTCAGCCTCCCGAGTAGCTGGGACTACAGGCGCCCGCCATCTCGCCCGGCTAGTTTTTTGTATTTTTAGTAGATACGGGGTTTCACCATGTTGGCCAGGATGGTCTCGATCTCCTGACCTCGTGATCCGCCCGACTCGGCCTCCCAAAGTGCTGGGATTACAGGCTTGAGCCACCGCGCCCGGCCTCGCCCGGCTAGTTTTTTTGTATTTTTTAGTAGAGAGGGGGTTTCACCATGTTAGCCAGGATGGTCTCGATCTCCTGACCTCGTGATCCGCCCGTCTCGGCCTCCCAAAGTGCTGGGATTACAGGCTTGAGCCACCGCACCCGGCCAACATTGTATTTTTATTCCATCTCACCATGTCCAAGTCAACATTCTGTCACTAGGCACCCCAGGGTCACAGACGCACACTTGGAACCTCTGATGTAGATGAGAAAGGCAGTGGTGAAATCTGGAGGGCAGCTTCTCACCTCTGCAAAGATCAAAGCAACACAGCAGGAGAGAAAGAAACACACCAAGGGAAGTACTGAGAGGGCCGATGGATCAGCAAAGGCCTAAGGCCAGGTACGGTGGGTCATGCCTGTAATCCCAGCACTCTGGGAGGCCAAGGCAAAATAACGTATTGAACCCAGTTTAAGACCAGCCTGGGCAACACAGCGCGACCCTGTCCCTAAAAAATTTAAAAATTAGTCAGCCGTGGGGGCACATGCCCATAGTCCCAGCTACTCAGGAAGCTGACCCCAGAGGATCACTGGAGCCCAGGAGTTACAGGCTGCAGTGAGCCATCATCATGCCAATGCACTCCAGCCTGGGTGACAGAGCGAGACCCCATCTCCGGAAAAAACAAACAAATAAAAAAAAGGCGGCCTAGAACACATCCAGGAAGGGTCAGTCTATTCTGACCCTTCTTGCAATGGAAGCCACCTCAGAGCCCACATTCACCAACACACACACGAGCCTGGGACAGAGGGACCCAAAGACCAACCCGGATGAGCTGTTTCCGTTGAGGCCAGAGAGGTCTGGAAGGCAGTGCCTGGCACCAGACAGCCCTCACCCCCTGCCATACGCTAAAAGCTCCTCCAGGACCCAGGCACCATCTCAGAAGTGGGTGTGCCGCTGAGGAAGGAGGAAATCCATCCTTCACAGGAGAGAAGAGTCTCAGATAGGAAGCGTGAACTGACCACACTTAACATCCTCAAGTGGATATTTATCTGCAAGCGACTGTTTGAAACCAAAAAACAATGAGTTACCTTGAGGTTGCTACATTATATGTTCTCTACAAGTGAGGGGAAATGAGGATGTGTGGGGCAGTTGGGTTATAAAGAAATAAAGTTCCATTTGGGGTCACAATGTGTAAGTGTCCCACCTGCTTCTGTAGTTGAGAGACTGGCTGGGGCTGGAAGAAATGGATCCACCCGAGCGGTATGAAGGAGCTGGGTTCCACGTTTACTATTAAGAGTTAAGGAGCTATGTTAACAATCAACATGTAACACACTGCGGGAGCAGAGCTTTATCACAAAAGAATTTCGCTCAGGCCACAGCACATCAGTTCTTCGGATCCCTTACGAACTCATCCACCTCACACCAGCACATACTGTTTTGTATCATGGCTATACATTTCAGAAAGAAAATATAAGTAGAATTTTTTTAAGAAGACTCTTTCCTAGTACACTTGACAAGCATTGTAGAGTGACACTGACCTCATTGCTGAAAAGCGATCGGAAGCTTCTGGACATCAGAAGGGCTGGTGAGAGAAAGCGCTGTGTAAACACAGTGTTTGGCACATCCAAGGACTGACAAAGAGGGGCCACCACTCCCTGACACCCTGTCAATCCCACTGCTCCACTCCAGGCCAGCACAGTGTGTGAGGCCAGGATGAGGAACAGGCCACAGCCTCCACCATGGGTAAAGATGACGACATCAGTGCACAGCTCTTCGAAGTCCACAATGTTCCCACAGTCGTCCTCCCAGTAGACAGTCCCATGGGACAGACAGGTCACATGACAGTCACATTCCCCCATCCCTCCTCCTTTGAGATGCTAAACCTGATCTTTCCAGAAGGTGAGTACCTTGCTCAAAACAGAGTGAATAAATAGCAGCAATGGACCTTAAACTCTACTCCAATGTGTACTCTTGATCTATTTCCGCCCTCCTTCTCACAATAATCAAACCACCTAAACACTTGCTAGGTCTGCATGGCTATGAACCTATATATGGATCCTATAGCCAGCTCACATGGGGAGCATACTTTTATCAAGGAGCTCCCAAACTGAACCAGGAACTGTTACAAGCCAAAAACATTCTTGCCTCATTTTCCTCATGGATAAAAACTGATTCAACAATCCATCTCATCGGGCTGTTTTACAGTTACATAAAATTTTTGAAACTTTCTAACACACAATTGTACGTGGCTACTGTTACGTCAAGAACCTTGTAAAACAAGCCTTATTATCATCCTCACTTTTCTGACAACCAAAGCTCAATGGCATATTCATCCAGTCAAGAAGACTTTCTGGCTGGGCGCGGAAGCTCACGCCTGTAATCCCAGCACTTTCGGAGGCCGAGACGGGCGGATCACCTGAGGTCAGCAGTTCAAGACCAGCCTGGTCAACATGGTGAAAGCCCATCATTACAAGAATACAAAAAATTAGCTGGGCATGGTGGCGGGTGCCTGTAATCCCAGCTACTCAGGAGGCTGAGCCAGGAGAATGGCTTGAACCCGGGAGGCGGAGGCTGCAGTGAACCGAGATAGCGCCATTGCACTTCAGCCTGGGCAACAAGAGCAAAACTCCATCTAAAAAAAAAAAAAAGGCATTCTGTGTGGGTGATGGACACATTCTGTATCTTGATTGGTGTGATGGTTACACCGATGTGTATTTGTCAAAACTCATATAATTGCACACTTAAGTCAGGTGCGCTGCATTTCATGATAATTTTATCTCAAACACTGTTTCAAAGATCACATGGTAGTGAACAGCAGTGTGTATTCTGAAACATATTTATGAATTCTTGTTGGAATCTACAGATTTTTTTTCCGCATTCTTTTTCTGTAATCTGCTTGCCAACTAATCCTTCCTACCCAACTGAAACCCTTAAATGTTAACGACAGTTACTAGTTACCATTTTTGTCTCTTTACTCAGAATTTCATCTTTTACTGTTACATGCTGAACATACTCATCTAGACCCTTCTACTCAAGTAGGTCTCTGGCCACAACCCAGTAGGGTACAAACAGCCACACACTAAACAACTACCTTGAAAAGCAGGTCAGGAAGGATCACGTGCCAGTTGCCTGCAGTCCTAACCCAACGGACTTCAAAGACTCTCAACTATATTTCTCAATCTAAGTCAACATTCCTTCAACAATGCATTGAACAAAAATAAAAAGCACACGGCCGGGCGCGGTGGCTCAAGCCTGTAATCCCAGCACTTTGGGAGGCCGAGACGGGCAGATCACGAGGTCGGGAGATCGAGACCATCCTGGCTAACACGGTGAAACCCCGTCTCTACTAAAAAATACAAAAAACTAACTAGGCGAGGTGGCGGGCGCCTGTAGTCCCAGCTACACGGGAGGCTGAGCCAGGAGAATGGCGTAAACCTGGGAGGCGGAGCTTGCAGTGAGCTGAGATCCGGCCACTGCACTCCAGCCCAGGTGACAGAGCAAGACTCCATCTCAAAAAAAATAAAAGAATAAATAAATAAAAATAAAAAGCACAATTCTAAATACTCCTCCCAGAGGAAGGAACAAAATAAAGTCCTTGCTCTCTTAGATATCACATCATACTGTAGATGATTTTCAAAATTCCATCAGAAAGTAACCTTTTTCATGAAAATCAGTAAACAAGAGGCAAAACAGTAAGTTTCAGGATAGCACTGGACCCAAAGTATTTACTTTTTTTTATACAACGAGCTGTTTGTACAGAAGTAAATAATTAAAACCACCATCTACACCCAGAGCTTATCAAAGGCATTCTCAAAGACTGTACAGTTATGCTAAAGAAATGATATGATGTACAGACCATGCATGCTTTTAGTTGTCTGTTTTGTTTGTTTGTTTTTTGAGACAGAGTTTCATTCTTGTTGCCCAGGCTGGAGTGCAATGGCATGATCTTGGCTCACTGCAACCTCCGCCTTCCAGGTTCAAGCAATTCTCCTGCCTCGGCCTCCCGAGTAGCTGGGATTACAGGCATGTGCCACCACGCCCGGCTAATTCTGTATTGGTGGTAGAGACAGGGTTTCTCCACATTCGTCAGGCTGGTCTCCAACTCCCAACCTCAGGTGATCCACCCGCCTAGGCCTCCCAAAGTGCTGGGATTACAGGTGTCAGCTACTGCACCCGGCTGCTTTTGGATTTTAAATTATATGCAGTCAGTTTTTTTTAAATACCTAAAAGGCAGCACAGGTTGTTTGAGGTACGTGGGGGGTAGATCGCATGGGCAGGGCAGAGTTTACAGCTGAAATATAAAATCTCTACCCCAAAGTGTTAAATGACCATGAACATTTCCTTGTTTAGAAACTTCAGAGTTGTCATCCCCCTTCAAAGTCCACTTGGTGAAAAGGAAATAATTTTCCATTTGAATCATGCCAACACCAAATGGAAAATGTCTTTACGTGAGCGTAGTTACGCAATTTGGCACCTCACCTTATACCTCCCAACCTTTATTAAACATCGACTTCCTGCACTCTTTTCTTGAAAATGATTACCTATCGTAGGCTTTCTGCTGGCCAGTAAGAGTTCTTTAACAGAAGGTGACTGTATATACACATTTCACTCACAGCAGCAGCCCAAGGACAGCCAACCTCCAAACAGGGCCTACTTGTACAGTCCCAACCCTGCATATTCCTTAGAAGACAATTTGGAAATAGAGAACTGATGAGTTTTAGGGCTAAAAATCATGACTGATATTCAGCTGAAACTGTGGTTTTGTAAGGGCATTCATCCCTTCCCAGTTCTGACACTGGCCTCACCTCCTACTTCCATTTCTATCTGGGATTACCTCCATTTCCTCCACTCATTACCTGCCTCTCTGTAGCTTACAATAAGGAAACAGAATTCAAGATTTCTACTTTTAAAGAAGGTTTCGACTGGACATGGTGAGTCACACCTGTAATCCCAGCACTTCGGGAGGTCGAGGCAGGTGGATCACAAGATCAGGAAATCAAGGCCACCCTGGCTAACATGGTGAAACCCTGCCTCTACTAAAAATACAAAAAATTAGCTGGACATGATGGCACACGTCTGTAGTCCCAGCTACTTGGGAGGCTGACATAGGAGAACTGCTTGAACCCGGGAGGCGGAAGTTGCCGTGAGCCGAGATCACGTCATTGCACTCCAGCCTGGGTGACAGAGGAAGACTCCGTCTCAAAAAAAAAAAAAAAAAACTTTCAGGGAAAAAAAAATTAGTTTCTATCCGACATTTAAGACTTCAGACTGCTAATCTATAAAATGAGATACAAAAAAATCTAATTATTCAAATGATTGTTTCTATAGAGTTCTATTAGGACTTATTGAAAAAAGCAGTCTGAAAGCTATAAAGTCCTATGTAAGCAGAATACATGATTGTAATGATCTCTGTCAATTTGTCACTTGTGCTACTAATCTGAATGGTCTACAACATTTAACATTTGGTTTTACGTTCTGTGATTAGAAAATGGGAAAACAAACTGTAATTCTCAGCTATGCCATTTGAAATTTTACATATCACAACTACTGCATGGCTTGGCCCGGGACGGTGGCTCACTCCTGTAATCCTAGCACTTTGGGAGGCCAAGGCAGGTGGATCACTTGAGGTCAGGAGTTCGAGACCGGCATGGCCTACATGGTGAAACCCCATCTCTACTAAAAATACAAAAATTAGCCGGGCATGGTGGCAGGCACCTGTAATCCCAGCTACCCAGGAGGCTGAGGCAAGAGAATCGCTTGAATCCAGGAGGTGGAGGTTGCAGTGAGCCAGATCGCACCACTGCACTCCAACCTGGGTGACAGAGCAAACTATCAGGGGGTGGGGGGAACTGCTGCACGACTTTTATCCCATTTCAGCACCAATGTATAGAAAAACCTGGCAACAGAAACTTATTACTTCCACTAGCATTAAAACTAGTCAAATAACAATATCATATTGGGCGTGGAAAACGGACTGGTAGAAGTCCAGTCCCAGTTCCATAACTTACTCTCCACAAGATAAAACATTTATCCAAATAGTTCTGCTCCCCAGTCTCCTTCAGTATAAAAGAGAGCACTCATGATTTGCTCTGCCCAACCACAGGGCCATTGTGACCAGTTCTTAATATCATATTTAGAATGTGCTTGCCAAAAACATAGGAAATTAATATTTCACTATGCTTAAAAGATGAAAATACAGAATTGCTTTTATATTTATATACTATATATTAATAGTAACATTTTACAACTGAAACTCTAAAATACAAATACTCTGGACTATGTTACAGGTGAAAAATTGGAACAGGGAATGTTAGTACTGTAATATCCACAAGTGCAAGATAAGTTCAAAGTGATGACTCACTTGTTTTTTGACTGTGCTGACTGATAGCAAACGGGCAACATAATTTACAGACTTTACCAAAGATAAAAGTATCTGCTTTAATTTTTTGAAAATACAGTTCAACTGGAGTATCAGCAGCTCACTAGACTTAAACTTTCAAGAAAAACAAGAGGTGACAAAGCTGGAGTCTGAGAATAAACAATCTCCAATGTTTGGTACAAATCTATTCTTCCTAAGGAAGAGGGAAAGTTATCAGCCTCCTGAGCCTAGAATTTAACTCCCAACAGACAGCACCAGCAGATCCAAGCAACACCTCCACCAAGGCTAAGCTGCAGAAACTAAATGAAACACCCATCTATGAATCAGAAGATTTAGAACTAGAGAGAAAGGATGGTTATTAGCACCAACTGATCATCTTCTATATACCTGGCACCTGTATCAGAATAACCCCAGGACACAAGGTACTATCCCCGCCCCCCCACCTCCCAGCGTCCTGATGAGCCAACTAGGGAGCAAAGGTAATGAAATTTCACCCGAGGTCACATGGCTCATAGGAAAATCTCAGACATGAACCCAATTTCGCCTGTTAAGTCTGTACACTCTCGATGACAGTATTGCACCAAACGTTCTTGATACCCATAACACTTTTCCAATGCTATAATAAAGTATGTCCCCAGGGTAGCACAATGGATGTCACGGGGGGCGAAATCTAGCTAAACGGTAAAATACCTCTCTTTGTTTTAGTATTCCAAATTCAACAAAAACAGGAGGAAGGAGAGAAGAAAAGCAGTCCCCAGCACTGAAGGATGGAGGGCTACTCATTCAAGATCAAAATAACTGACACTATATAAGGAGAAAATAATTTTCATTTGATTATATATCTACAAGGTTATATATTTTTAAATGTTCAGCTTAATAAGCTATAACCGGCCGGGCTTGGTGGCTCAAGCTATCCCAGCACTTTGGGAGGCGGAGACGGGTGGATCACGAGGTCAGGAGATCGAGACCATCCTGGCTAACACTGTGAAACCCCGTCTCTACTAAAAAATACAAAAAACTAGCCGGGCGAGGTGGCGGGCGCCTGTAGTCCCAGCTACTCGGGAGGCTGAGGCAGGAGAATGGCGTAAGCCCGGGAGGCGGAGCTTGCAGTGAGCTGAGATCTGGCTACTGCACTCCAGCCCGGGGGTGAGAGCAAGACTCCGTCTCAAAAAAAAAAAAAAAAAAATAAGCTATAACCAGCACTTTCCAACAAAATAGTCTTATCTGCAATATAAAATGGTTTAGGTTTCCTCATAGAAACAGAAATGTAGGATTTTTCTTACCTCCTTTTTCATGGATAGACCCTAGTCTTTCAAATTCAAATTAAGAGTAAGTAAACCCCTCTGCACAGGTGCCATTAAAAACACTATAAAGCAACATCACAAGGCTGGAAACGGAGGCTTACGCCTGTAATCCCAGCACTTTGGGAGGCTGAGGTGGGCAGATCGCTTGAGGCCAGGAGATCACCACCAGCCTGGCCAACATGGGGAAACCCTGTCTCTACCAAAAATACAAAAATCATCCAGGCATAGTGGCACACACCTGTAGTTTCAGGTACTCAAAAGGTTGTGGCATGAGAATCGCTTAAACCCAGGAGGCGGAGGTTGCAGTGAGCTGAGATTACACCACCACCCTCCAGCCTGTGACAGAGCAAGACTCTGTCTCCAAAAAAAAAAAAAACAAATCAGAAAGCAAAACAATTTTTTTAACATTAAACAGAAAATACTTCTTCAGAGCATTAAATCAAGTTCAATAACCAGCAAGTCTAGTGAACTATTGAAAAGTTTTACATAAATGCAAAACTACTCTGAAACACAAATCTTATTAGATGTAATGAGAAAGAACAATCCTAGCCTGAAAAGTTATCTGAATTCCTCTTTAAGTTGTACCTACCTATTTCTCTAAACAGAAAACAGCCCAAGTCCCTAGTCAAGAGAAATTGTCAACTTGTGATTGTCTGCACGAATAGAGAATGTAATAAATCAGGAGTGGAATCAATTACATACATGTATTAGTACATGGGTATGCCAGATGTTCTGAAACTGACTCTTCATAATAAAACAGTAACTCAGAAGGAACAGGAAACTTGGCACCTTCCAGCTCTGATGCTCTGCTCCCAAAGCTGTGGCCTTTCAGTCGGACACAAGACTGAGGGTGAGCTACCTTCCCTCTGCTTGCTGAGTATGAAACACTGGATGAGGGAGTGAGGGCAAGAGGAGAGGGCAAGGAGCAAGGCAGAGAAAAGTAGTAAGGAAATTAATACCTGTGGTTTAAAAGACCTTCCAGTAGCTGTGACTATCTGAAAAAATAATTTCAAATTCCCATGCCGTCAGAGCTCTAGATGATTTATTCCAGAGCACATCTGGGAGAAAAAATTATAACAGTAAAAATGTACCCGACATCTGAAGATTTAGACCCTATCCTTAAGAAGCTTACAAGATGTGGCAAAAAGATACTGGAAAAGGTAACTAAAGATTCTCACTGAGAGAAATTAAGAGACACCAAAGAGTTCTGTGCTAAGTATTTTCCTTCTCAATCCTTTTGGTGAGAAGGAAAAGGGTAAGCATGATTAAGGATAAGGATGTTTTATATAACCAAGAATGTTAACACAGCCTATGTGACCAAACTTTGGTCAAGACAGCAGGTGGAATTTTCAAGGCAGGGACCAATGTTAACAACCTGGGAGAATATTTCAAGCAACACGAATACTTACTAACATTTCCAAAACTGCACTTTTCACAATGATCAGAGTTTCTCTGACTCCTCCAAGAAAAAAGGTCAAATTCTTTTTTTTGTCTTCTACCTCACAGGGTTTGGCCCATAGAAAGTGTTCAAAAATGGCTGAGGCTGATGAAAACCAAACACAGACCAGGCCGAGAGGCTCACGTCTGTAGTCCCAGCACTTTGGGAGGCCAAGGAGGGTGGATTACCTGAGGTCAGGAGTTCGAGACCAGCCTGACCAACATGGTGAAACCCTGTCTCTACTAAAAATACAAAATTAGACAGGCATGGTGGCGCATGCCTGTATCCCCAGCTACTCAGGAGGCTGAGGCAGGAGAATCGCTTGACCCGGAAAGCAGAGACTGCAGTGAGCCAAGATCGTGCCACTGCACTCCAGCCTGGGCAAGAAGAGCAAAAGTCCGTCTCAAAAAAAAAAGAGATAAAAGAAAAAAGAAAATCAAATATAACATTTTAACAGCAAGGATTTTTGCTCATGCTTTTTATTTATCGTTTGACATGAAAATATGAGCCTAATCACACACTATGTATAAATGACTTGGTTCTGTATGTGGGACCTAGACTGGGGATCTAATAAAACAAGTGAATTTTTCCTGGTAGCTAGGTCCTGGCATGGCTCAGCCCTTTCAAATCCATTCCTCGTTCTCCAATATCCCTCCACCCGATCCTGACCACCGGCAAGGACTTCTGCAATCCTCACTTCAGTTAAAGCCTACTGGCTTAGGGTCACAGTAATAAGCAAATATGGTTCAATTCTGTAATTTGACTACCAATGAAATAATTACAGTGTAGCAGTTTACTGTATAACAAGAAATAAGATTTTAATAGTGCAAGGTGATTTAATCAGAATTCTGGGAAATATGACTCAACCACCTTGACCCAGGGGTCAGGGGAAGGGGGGTAGGTCTATGTTTCAATGTCATCTCAGAAACTGCTCATATCTGTGCTGGGTTCTATTTTTGTTCCATAAAGCTAGCCAAGTAAACTATGTTTTAAAAGGACATGCAGTTTCAACTTCTTATCATTCACTGCTAACAATCATTCAAAAATCTACAAAATGAACATAAAGGAAAATAAATCTCTAATTTGTCATTGAACACTGCTGAACACCTCATATGAACTGCTTATCTGAAATAAGGGGAAGAAATATTGATTCTTTTCATCCAGATTGGTAGAATGTAAATAATGCTGGAGTTAAATATTACCATGTTTCCCATGTACAAAAAGCACAGAAGATAAGCTAACTACCCAACAGTCAAGACTTAATGAACACTGTCACAAACACTATTTACACAACAATGTATGTTATGCCTCTTCTTCTACTCTTCTGATAAGTATGAGTCTTTCCCAAGATTCTCTTCTCAACGTCATTTTAGGACACAAAATCTCCTTCAATGTTTTAGTTAACAGAAGATCAGAATAATTACATTTGATTAGTCCTCAAATGTAAATACTAATTTTCTTCTGCATCAAGCTTAAGACACAATTTACTTATAAGGTACACATTTCTGCATTTAAAAGAATAAGGTCATTTAATGGTTTAAAAACCTCTTCCAATACATCTTACCTGAAAGACTGATCTGTTCCTAGTCTGTTCTTCCCTTTAGCTGTGTTCACACTGTGTCCTACCAATAAAGCTTCTAGGTTAGCATCAGGCTAAAATGTGTGGTTTTTCTTACTTTTATTAATGTAACTAATGTGTATACAAGAACATTATTTTTTTCTTTTTAGACAGAGTCTCACTCTGTCACCCAGGCTGGAGGGCAGTGGTGTGATCTCGGCTCATTGCAACCTCCGCCTCCCTGGCTCAAGGGATTCTCCTGCCTCAGTCTCCCATGTAGCTGGGATACAGGCGTGCCCGCCACCACACCGGCTACTTTTGTATTTTTAATAGAGATGGGGTTTCACCATGTTAGCCAGGCTGGTCTCAAACTCCTGACCTCAGGGGATCCACCTGTCTTGGCCTCCCAAATTGCTGGGATTAGAAGTGTGAGCCGCTGAGCCAGGCCCAAGAACATTTTTTTTTTTTTTTTTTTTTTTGAGAGGGTCTCACTCTGTTGGCCAGGCTGGAGGGCAGTGGTGTGATCTCGGCTCGCTGCAACCTCCAGGAGAATTGGGTTCAAGCAATTCTCCTGCCTTGGCCTCCCCAGTGGCTGAGATTACAGGCACCTGCGACCACACCCAGCTAAATTTTTGTATTTGTAGTAAAGATGGGGTTTCACCATGTTGGCTAGGGTAGTCTAGAACTCCTGACCTCAAGTGATCCGCTCAGCTTGGCCTCCCAAAGTGCTGGGATTACAGGCATGAGCCACCGTGCCCAGCTCCGAGAACATACTTAATTTAGATATGGGTCTGCTAGCAAGGCTTAAATGTAGCTCATTTTAAAATAAATACATTTTTATTACTCTTCAGTATGGAGCTTAAAGTCTAAGGAAAACCTACCAGCTTGTCAAGCCTCCCTTTCCACTCCACACAACCTCACTGAAATCTGAAATCAGTGCAATTTCAGGGCAAACTCCACTCCCAGGAGGTGCGGCCTCCTTGCAACCCTTTGCCCTTCCCAGCTAGTCTGAGAAACTCAGGACCTGCACTTCATCTTCTTTCACTGCTCAAAAAGATTCTAATCAACGCCACTCCAAAAGTAAACATGTTTCCTCATGAGAAACTTGAAGTGACCTTAAGATTATCTTCACTTAATTTTACAATTTCAAAATTAAAGTTTCTAGGTTAGAATGAAAATATGTAACTAGTGTGCAGGCAAGAACATTCTTAATTTAGACAGGGGCCTGCTAGCAAGATTTAAATGCAGTTTACCTTTGAATAAATACATTTCTATTACTTTACAATATACAGCTTGAAGTCTAAGCTTTAATGAACAAAGTTATTTTGTAATCAAGATTTATATGCAAATACGTACTTCTGAAGTACCTGAAAGCTATTTACTTAAGTGAAGCACTTCCAAGTTCGACCTTGTTTACACTCTAAATTTGTTCAGAAAACCCACCCTTTCTTCCTTGATTGTGCAACATTTACATATCAGGGCAATCACAAGTTGCCAATCTGCTTATAGTGTATGAAAACGAAGTTTTACCCTGTGTATCCACATGGCAAAGAGCCCCCCAATTTGTCATCTCCAAAATGGCAGTCTTTTTTACCATCTAAGGCCAAGTGAACATGAAAAAGTCACGCATTAATGTCATCATGGAAAATTGCCCCATATCCAAGAGTAATTTCAAAGATTACTGAGGGATTTTTCTCTAAGAAAATAAATAAATAACCATCATCAGGGCAATCATCTACAGAACTTGGTTTAGAAATAAATTTTGAGGCCAGACTTTTAGGCCAGACACAGTGGCTCACACTTGTAATCCCAGCACTTTGGGACGCTGAGGTAGGCAATCACCTGAGGTCAGGAGTTCGAGACCAGCTTGGCCAACATGGTGAAACCCTGTATCTACTAAAAATACAAAAATTAGCCAGGCAAGGTGGCGCACACATGTAATCCCAGCTACTCATGAGGCTGAGGCAGGAGAATCACTTGAACCTGGGAGGTGGGGGTTGCAGTGAGCCGAGATCGCACCACTACACTCCAACCTGGGTGACAGAGTGAGACTCCATCTTAATAAAAAAAAAAAAAAATGAAAGAAAGAAATGTTTAGGTTGGGGGCAGTGTCTCATGCCTATAATCCTAGCACTATGGGAGGCTGAAGTGGCAGAATTTGCTCGAGCCCAACAATTCAAATCCAGCCTGGGCAACACAACGAAACTTTGTCTCTACAAAAAAATACAAAAATTAGCCAGGCATGACGGCACATACTTGTAGTCCCAGATGCTCAGGAGGCAGAGGTGGGAGGATCACTTGAGCCTGGGACGTGAAGGCTGCAGTAAGCTATAGTAAGCTATATTGTATTCCAGTCTGGGTGACAGAGCAATATTCTGTCTCAAAAAATAAAATAAAATAAAATGAAATAAAACAAAATAATAAAATAAGAAGGTATTACTAGTCAAACTCAACTCCTGGTTATACTGGACCATCCTAAACCACGTAGACAGACTTCCTGGTCAGAGTAGGCTTTTTGGGGCCAGATTTCAAGCTAGCTAAGTTCATACCACTGCATCTAGTCCTTCATTTCCTGCAGGGTGGGATCACCCATCCTCCTCTCAAGAGACCACAGTCACCACTGTACCCGCTGCTAAGTGGTCGCCTTCCTCCGGGGCCTGCCTTCCTCCAGAGGAAGACTGAGGCCATTTTTAAGTGCCCCTAAGCACACAGACCCTGAACTCCAATTTCATCCTTATGGCTCACATGCGGTCCTATTGCTTACTCTTATGCTGTAAGCTTGGGAAATAAAAGGGACTCAGGCTCTGACGGAGAACAACTTCTTTCAGTGAGGACTTTCAGGGTGTATTTAAGCTTTCACAACACAGAGAAAGAACTCAACTTTGAGAAATCAGGAAGATGTGTTTCCCCCCCCTCAAATAAATAGTTTGCTGAGTAGCAGTGTTGGAAATTAATCCCGGAAATTTTTTAACTACATATACAGTACATTTGTCTGGACATCAAGACAAGACTCATTATCAACAAGTCCGTATGAAACCACAATAATGACTATAAAAAGAAGAATCTGGCAAAATGATACTACAAATAGATTACCGAAAATAAATGGAGTGTGAGCCTACTTTGTATAATCACAGAATAACAGATCTGAAAACATCCAATCTTTGGGATTTAAAACTTTCTGCTCTGATTTCAAACGATGCTGTTCCTAATAGTATATACCAAGCCCAATGGTTTCTCATCAACAAATGCAATTAGTTTTGCAACAGTCTCTACTCCAGGATATTGAAGTTCTTGTAATGAATTTGAAAAGATTCTAATTCAGAATTTGGGGAATTTTTTTTCTTTTTTCTTTTCTTTTTTGAGACAGAGTTCTGACCTGTCACCCAGGCTGGAGTGCACTGGAGTGATCTTGGCTCACTGCAACCTCCGCCTCCCACGTTCAAGCGATTCTCCTGCCTCAGCCTCCCAAGTAGCTGAGATTACAGGTGCACACCACCACACCCAGCTAAGTTTTTGTATCTTCAGTAGAGACAGGGTTTCACCATGTTGCCCAGGCTGGTCTCGAACCCCTGACCTTGTGATCCACCCGCCTCGGCCTCCCAAAGTGCTGGGATTAGAGGTGTGAGCCACTGGAAAATTTTTTTTAAATCTTCTACCAGTCACATATAGTTCTGAAGCTAAGATTTAGAAGTGTTAAAAATTCTGTTTTGAGAAAGTCAACACATTTATCAACATTAAAGAAACTTGTGTATGTCAAAAACACTGTAAATATATAAAGCAAAGATAAAAAGGGAAAAGTATCTGCAATATGAATGGCAAAGATTTACTATCAATCCATAAAAGGTTCTTATGAATTAATGGAAAAAAAAAACTAATATCCCAGGAGAAAAATCTGGCACTATGTTAAATTTCAAAATGGAAAACAACTAGATTTTGGTGTTCAAATCATCTGTAACCAAACAAAGTTCAAATATAGAGAAAGCACCGTTCACCTATAAACTGGGAAGAATTTTTTTTTTTTCCTTTTAAGGATGAGTCTCCATGACGACAAGAATATGGTAACACCAGTATTCTGAGTGCTGGTGGGAACATAATTTGGTTAAACATTTTTTGGAAAGCAAATGATCAATATGCATGAGGAGATCTTCCAACTAACAACTGTATTTCAAGGGCTCTAAGGATATTAACCTTGCACATAAAGTTTTGAAAAGGTATTTGTTGCAAAAGTATATTTAGTAATAGTAAGTGGAAATAAATGAAAACCAGTTTGATACATCTATGTAATGTAATATCAAGTAACCACTAAGATTTTTGAAGATTTAACCACATGGAAAATTTTTCATGATATATTAAGCAGCAAAAAACCTAGCATGCAACAGTATATTTAGGTAAACTATATAACTGTAAAAAAAAATTTTTCTATATATTAACAAGTATTTTCTGAAATACTGTGATTCTCTTTGATGAAACTGCTTAACTCACTTTTCTCAATCTACCTATTTTTATACAGCAAGCATGGATTACTTTTGAAATCAAAACAAACAGGGTTAACAGACCAGCGCTATTAAGTAACAGGCTTTTTAAATGCTTGAGTCTAATAACTGCAGGTTTCCAAAAATTTTAAGATATTTATCCAGAATTTTATAACCCTATTATACTCCAAAATGTAACCTTGACTTATTGACATATAATTAAAAGGTTTTGTTCCAAGCATGATTTTCTACCAAGCAGATCTACCCAAAACTATTTTCTCTTCATAAACCTGATTTTAAAAAGAATAGGTGAAAAAAGCTAGCGCAAGCTACATAAATAACTACATATTATTTTAAACTAAATTCCACTTCTAAGGATTTTAGTTTTGGTTTTAAGGATAAGCATGTAGTTCTAATCTTTTCTTTGTATAGCTTTCCTAATGGAATATACTGCCTAAGGAAAAAAAAAAATCTGTAACAGCACTTTCTACACTGTAAAGCACTGTACTAACAGGATATCATCATTTTAATTTAAATTGTCCATTTCCTGCCCTAATCATCTCTGAAAAAGAAACTTGTCTACAGAATTGCAATTCTGTTTATGCAATTCCTTTTAAAGTTATCCATGCACTGTTATCTTCTATATAGCCTCCTTAAGGAGGTCACTGGTTCCCAGGAAGCAATGACTCTCTTTTTTAATCCCCTCCCTCCTGCATTGCCTCCCTTCCTCTTGAAATCCACTCGTAACACCCGCCCCCCCCCCAACCCTCCAGCCGCAGCGCTGTGATTTAGTGATGATTGACTTCCAATCACCTGCACCTGGTAAAACTTGAAAGCTTTCACCCACCGTTTTGCCTAAGACTTTGGTTTCATTGAAACAAACAAAACACACTGGATTTCCTTTCTTAGAACACTATTTCAAATAAACAGTCTTTAACAGAGTATGTGTAACTACGCAGGCTAAATGAAGAATTAACCTCTTCCTTCCTAGGCCCAAATTACTCCAAGTCAAAATCAACAAACAACTTGGTAGAAAGGAGTACGTCTTCAAAAAAGAAAAAGGTTCGTCAGTAAACACCTAAGTCTACTAAGTGCTACAGAGTAGTCAATAAGGTCACCTTAATTAAGAGTGGATTTTTCTAGAGCGTGAAAAGTGCAAACGAGCTGCAGAAAGTAGCCAGGCGCGGCGAGGGGTCTTGGGACCTGCAGCAACCCCATTCGACCTGCTTTCTCGGCCCCGCTTGCTTCCGCTGAGAAGGGACCCAGTGAGAAGGCTGGGACCGCCGGGCCCGGGTGGGCGGCGTAAGGAGTGCACCGTCAAGCTCCTCGGTCACTTTCAAGGTGACAGCCAAGAGATCCGCATCCGTCCCTTCCGCAGGCTCTGCGCTGGCCCACGTGAGACCCGCCTCCGCTCTGCCGGCGCTGCCACCCCCTTCCCCCCCGCCCCAGCT
>NW_012114488.1:1153248-1156625 GCF_000951035.1 Colobus angolensis palliatus | reverse complement strand
CCTGCGCACCTGGGTGCACCGCGCGTCCCGGGACCACACTCGTCCCCGCAGGAGCCCAGGGCTCCGCCGCACCCAGCGCTGGGGCCCAGGCCGGGCCGGGGTAGGTGGGGCATCTACCTCCTGCTTTCCTCTGGCCACCTGCAGGCCGAGGGGCCTCGCACCGCGGGGCGGATAGAAGGTGGGACGGTTGCAGAATTATTAGGGCGGAGACTTGCAAGGAAGGAGTCGTGATTGTCTCTTAGAAGGGCTGATTCGCAGTCTGTATTATCTTCATGCTTCTAGCAAGTTTACTAGCAAGTGTGTAATAAAGGTTAAAGAAAGGAGCTTCCCAGCTGTTAGAGCTTCAGATACAACGTGGAAAGGAGTCTAGAACCCCAGGGAGAGAAACTAGGCCCGACCCACTTTTCTCTAAACGCATAGTCCTCGCCCCTTGCTAAACTGAGCGAATTTCATCCACAGCTGTCTTTTAGGCCCGTGAAACATTTTCTTCTATAAAACGTATTTTTTATAGAAAACTTGTCCGAAGATGCTATTCTGCCTGCGAGAGATGTCACATTACTGAACCATGAAATGTCAGACAACTTGAGAACAAATGTTTAATATTTCTCCTTAATTACCTGGATTGTGGTTTGCTAAAAGCTTTTAAAGAGAAGTCAACGTTTTTGGAGAATAAACCTAAGGACGCTGTATTTCACAGTTTTCTATACCATGAGTATTAGAATAACTGACAGATGTCTTGCCGTTGATAGTTGTAAAGCCTTTTCACATGTACAATGGTCCATTATTTCCTGACTACAAAACCCAGGGGTATAAAGGTCAGATTATCTCCATTATTCAAATGAGGAATTGAAGCTCAGAAAGGTCAAGTGACTAGCGTAAGGTCACACAGCCAGTGAGGGCAAGTGCTAACCCAGCAAGCCTAACTCCTAATCTCCTTTTTCAATTCCCTTACATAACGACACTTCTCACTTGCTTTTGAAATCCCTGTTGCAAAGATAGATGCAACTAACATGATCCCTGTTGTTAGGAAAGGCATGTGATTAATTTTAAATAGATATAGTATTAAACACCACCAGATGATTCTCCCTATGAAAAAGGCACACAGAAACAAAACAAAACGCTGACATAGTTTCTGCAAGTCACGAGGCAATTATGCTAATTAGCAGCAAGCCTCCATCCCTAAGCAAAATACTTCTTGTGTTAAACATATCATTTAATCTTTGTAACCCTGATGTGACCTAGATGATTTGGTCTAAACCCCACAATCCTATTGTGTGGCTTAGTTATATCTATAAATATAGAACCAGTTTTACTTCATTTTTGTATCAGATGGTTTGAAGAGGGAAAAATACTATCCTCTGCCTAAGTAATTAGAGCTACTTTTGCAGGCACTGGGGAATCTGAAACTTAACTTCTAATTGTCTCCACGTAAAAACAGAAGTTAACTTCTAGGGACATCTTCAGGGACTCCTCAAGGCAAATATTCATGAAATGGGGCCTATTGGCTTTTCTTTTCATCTTGGTTCTGGGCATGTTGCCATGTTCCCGATCTCTGAACTCTGATGCTGACCTGCTACAGACTCCAGGAACAATATTAGGGATAAAATAATAGCTCACATAACTTTGTGGCCCTTTATCCTAAAAAAAAAAAATTTTTTCTCCTCCATGAGAAAATGCAAATTAAAACTATATTGAGAAACCATTTTTTCCCTTATCAGATTGTCAAAGATTAGAAACTTTGATAACCACAGTGTTAGTAAACATATAGACAAGCAGTCACAATGAAAATACTAATACTAATGGAAATTATAATGACCTCCATAGGGGTTAGGTCAGGATACCTACAATATTGCAAATAAACATAAGAGTTTATCTTGGCCCTGCATGGTGGCACGGTGACTCACGCCTGCAATCCCAGCCCTTTGGGAGGCCAACGCGGGCAGATCACCTGAGGTCAGGAGTTCGAGACCAGCCTGGCCAACATGGTGAAACCCCATCTCAACTAAAAATACAAAAATTAGCCCAGCACGACAGCAGGCACCTGTAATCCCAGCTACTTGGGAGGCCAAGGCAGGAGAATCGCTTGAACCTAGGAAGCAGAGTTTGCAGTGAGCCGAGATTGTGACACTGCACGCCAGCCTGGGCAACACAGCGCGACTGTCTCAAAAAAAAAAAAAAGTTTGTCTTACAACGCACATGAGAAATGGTATGTTTCTACAACCTTGTTTATTTCAGCATTGTTTATAATAAAATATTTTTTTAAATACAAATATTCTTTAGTAAAGGACTGGTAAATCATGATACAGGCATAAAATGAAATCTTATGAAAGCTTTTAAAAAGAATGAGAAAGCTCTTTGTACTATTATGAGATGATCTTCAATATATATCATGCGCATTTTTTAACACAAAACAATTACCTAATAGTATGCTACAATTTCTACTAAAAAGGAGGAAACGATACACACTTGTATGGATACTTATATAGATATGTTTGTATAAGCATGAAATAAGCATAAGCCTCCAGGCATGGTAGCTTGCACCTTTAATCCCAGCTTTTTGGGAAGTCTAAGGGGGAGGATCACTTGAGCCCAAGAGTTTGAGACCAGCCTGGACAACTTAGACCCTGTCTCTATAAAAAATACAAAAATTAGCTGGGCATGGTGGCATGTGCCTGTAGTCCCAGCTACTCTGGAGGCTGAGGTGGGAGGATGGCTTGAGTCCAAGCAGTTGAGGCTACCATGAGCCATGATTGTGCCACTGCATTGCAATCTGGTGACAGAGCAAGACCCTGTGTCAAAAGAAAACAAAACAAAAACCCATAAAATATCTGAAGAGATATACCAGAAGCAGATAATATTGGTTGTGTCTTGAGATGGGAGTTGGATAAAGGGCACCATTTGAAGAGAAACTTGTTAGTAAATATAGTTTTGTACTTTTTTTGAATTTTGAGCCATATAAGTAACAGAACCCATTCTAATATTTTAAAATGTTTTCCCACATGAAGTTTTGCCATCAGGAATGACTAAAGTTTCTCTGTGAACGAATTTCACTTATACATAAAATAAATGATTGGCCAGGCGTGGTGGCTCACATCTGTAATTCCAGCACTTCGGGAGGCCGAGGCAGGCAGATCACCTGAGGTTGAAAGTTCGAGAGCAGCCTGACCAACGTGGAAAAACCCCGTGTCTACTGAAAATACAAAAATTAGCTGGGCATGGTGGCGCATGCCTGTAATCCCAGCTACTGGGGAGGCTGAGGCGGGAGAATCACTTGACTCTAGGAGGCGGAGGTTGCAGTGAGCCAAGATCTCGCCATTGCACTCCAGCCTGGGCAACAAGAGCGAAACTCTGTCTCAAGAAAAAAATGTTCAATAGAT
>NW_012114488.1:1124100-1150083 GCF_000951035.1 Colobus angolensis palliatus | reverse complement strand
CAAAAACAAAGGTTCTTACGGCAAAGTCTTCAGATTTTTAAGTATCTCAGGAAAGGAGTTTTTTGTTGCAAGTTCAAAGCTGTAGAAAAAATGAAGAAATATAGCTTCGTTTTATCAAAATGACCTGCAGAAGTTTGAAAAACTCTTCCATCTCCCCATACCATGGAAGGCATCTTCTTCAGTCCAATTCCATTTATAGACTCTGTAGAAGGAACAGTTCTTACGACATGATGCCAAAATTATTTTAGTTCACACACAAGCAAGTTGCCCTGTAATTCTGCTGTGGGCCTCCACATATTAGGAAGAAATTAAGAAAAATATAGTACCACCAGTTTGTTATGCAACAACTTCAAAAATGTTTACTTTGCTTAAAATGTCATAGCTAAAGAAACTACTCGTCTGCATAATCCACTCTTGACAGTGATTCATAACAGTGTGACATTTGGGCTTGGTCAGGCTTTACTCCAATCAGATTGAGTCTTTCCTTAAAAAGGGGATATATTTTCAATTTCAAAGTATTTACTGCTTCATGACAAATATTAATAACAAGTCTGTGGCTTCGAGGCCTCATACCTTTGAGACTACCACAGTCTACTTAGCATTTTTTTTTTATTTAGACCTTTTTAATTTGCTGTTAATTTATGCCCCTGGCCTTGTTCTCTTGACCAAATAAAAGCCCTAAGAGAGCCTCCACTCCCAGCAGCCTTCCTGTTGACTCTGTTCCCCCGTGGGCCCTGTTGATTGTTCAGCGATCACCTAAAAAGAGTGCAGAGTCAGGAAGCCTAGTGGGTTCAGTCTTTCTGTGCTGACACCAGGCCACATCCAGGCCTGATGTACTAACTGATCTCCAGTTCATTCGTTTTGCAATTTTTGGCCTTGATTCATAGTTCCTGATTCACGATTGACTCTGAAATCCTCTCCATTTGCAAGTGGGATGCAGTGAAGCAGGCCAAAGCGCTCCATGTTCTAACAAATGTTTGCAAGTCATAATAATGTAGGAAGAGAACCATAAACTAAATGAACAACAGGCATTAGCCCTCATGCTGTCACATAAGCATTCCTCAAAATATAATCATGCTTCTAAACATGGGCTGGCAATTCAGGAAAGGGCCACTGAAAATATTAGCCTCGTTATTTTCTCTCTATCGTAAACATAGACTAACTATGCCTAAACCACATTGCAGCGTGCCAACATTGTAAATTAATGCCTGATTGGTTACCTAAAAGTAAGACAATCTTGCTTTTAGGCATCTAGAACACTGAGAAATCCAGGATGGAAACTTAACACTACCAAAGATTGATCTATTTTGGGTAAGTATACTTCTGATCTCTTTTTAAGTACTGTATTAGTCCATTTTCACACTGCTATAAAGAACTGCCTGAGACTGGGTAATTTATAAAGGACAGAGGTTTAATTGACTCACAGTTCTGCATGGCTGGGGAGGTCTCAGGAAACTTACAGTTACGGCAGAAGGCAAAGGAGAAGCAAGTACCTTCTTTACAAGGCAGCAGAAAAGACAGAGAGCACAGGGGAAACTGCCACTTTTAAGCTATCAGATCTTGTGAGAGCTCCCTCACTGTCACAAAAGCAGCATGGGCGGAAACCACCGCCATGACCCAATCACCTCCCACTGTCCCCCCCTAAACAAGTGGGAATGACAATTCAAGATGGAATTTGGGTGGGGTCACAGAGCCAAACCATATCAAGTACCTACAAAATTGTGGTGAATCTTCACTAATTTGCAAACTGATTATCTGCAAATCTTAAATAGAGAATAAAACACAAAAATTTCATTATCCCTCCAGAACTGAGGACATAAATTGGCGTTAGAAGAGTTAGCTTTGACACCTAGATATGTTTTCATTGATTTGACCGTACTTGATCTCAGTTTCTCTTTTATAGAATTAGTTCTTTAAATCAGAGGTCCCCAACCCCAGGACTGCAGACTGCCACTGGTCTTTGGCCTGTCAGGCACCCGGCCACACAGCAGGAGGTGAGCGGCATCAAGCAAGCATTAGCACCTGAGTTCCACCTCTGGTCAGATCAACGGTGGCATTAGATTCTCATAGGAGTGTGAACCCTATTGTGGACTACACGTACAAGGAATCCAGGTTACATGCTCCTTACGAAAAGCTAACTAATGCATGATGATCTGAGCTGAACCAGTTTAGGCCAAAACCATCTCTCCTGCACCCCATTTTGTCTTCCAAGACAAAAGATTATTCAAGGTTACTGTGAACACCTTTATGTGGACAAAGTAGAAAATCTGGAGGAGATGGATAAATTCCTGGAAATACACAACCCTCCTATATCAAACGAGAAATAAAAAGAAATCAGAAACTGAATAGAACAATAACAAGTAGTGAAGCTGAAACAGTAATAAGAAGAATTGCCAAGAAAAAATAATCTAGGAGCAGATGGATTCACAGCTGCATTCTATCAGACATTCAGTAGAAGAAATGGTACCAATACTATTGAAGCTATTCCAAAACAGAGAAAGAGAAAATCCTCCCTAAATCATTCTATAAAGCCCGTATTACCCTAATACCAAACTCAGGAAGGGACATAACAAAAAAACTATAGACCAATATCCCTGATGAACATAGATGCAAAAATCCTCAACAAAAGGATTCTCAATAAAATACTAGCTAACCAAATCCAATACCATATCAGAAAGATAATATGCCATGATCAAGTTGATTTCATACCAGGAACACAGGGATGGTTTACCATACACAGGTCAATAAATGTGATACACCACATATGGTTGTCTTATGAAAGTTTTTGTCCAGCAGATGCCTCAGGAGGTGCTCATGGAAACAATATTCCCTGAATTTGTACACAGTGATTGCATTTTGTATGCTGCCTTTATCTGGGAAAGCTACTGACTCACATTTTGTTTCATTGAATATCTTAAATATGTTACTCCATTTTTCTTCTATCTAAATCATTGCTGTTAAAAAATTTGATGGCAAATCTGATTTTTTTTTCCTTTATAAGTGGATTTTTTTGCCTGGAAGCCCAAAATAATTTTTTCCCTTTAAAATGAGTAATTTTAGTGGGAAGATCACTTGAGCTGAGGAGGTCAAGGCTGCAGTGAGCTGCGATCACACCACTGCACTTCAGCCTGGGGGTCAGAGAGAGACACTGCCTTGAAAAATATTTGTTTTAACTAGTAATTTCATTTTAATATGTTTTGGCGTTACCGGTCCTGGGTCAATTTTTCCAGGTATGCAGTATAACCTTTCACCATGTAGCTGCAAATACATATATTGTTAATTTAAAGAAAATGTTCTTGACTCTAGTTTTTTGGTAGCCCTTCTGTGCCTTGCTTTGGTTTTTCTTCTTGAGAATCTCTTGTTAAACATATTTTGATGTATCTTTTTTGCCTGTCTCTGAGTTTGTTTCTTTCTCTCAAGCCCTTTTTATTACTTTCCTTCAATTAAAAAAGATTTTTTTCTCTTTCATCTTCTCTTAAGGTATTCCCTGTGTTTATTTATTCTTCCATTACTTTCAGTTTAGTTTTTTTTTTTTTTTTTTTTTTTAGAGATGGGGTCTCGCTTGTTGCTCAGGCTGGCCTTCAACTATTGGGTTCTTGAACTACTGGGTTCAAAGGATTCTCCTGCCTCAGCCTCTCAAAGTGCCTGGAATTACAGGCATGAGCTGCTGTGCCCGGCCTAATCTCGATTTTTGACTATTGTTTCTACGTCTTTTTCCTAAGTATATCTATCATGTCATTTCTGCTATTTCCCAATTCTCATTTTTCTTGTTTTTTTCATATCTTGATTTCTTTAATGTCTTTTAGCATATGTTGAAATAATAAGTAATAGTTTGCATCTGTTCTGTAGGTATGTCTTTTTAGCATCTTTGGCATTGTCTATAGGGATGTTTTTCAATTTCTTCTCTTTTTCCCTGACAGTAATTTTATATGAGATTTAATCTTGGTTTTTTTTTTTTTTTTTTGCTCATTTAAAAAATATGAAATAATTTTCTTAAACTTTCAGGAGGAGTTAGCATTTGGGAAAGCATTTCCAATTTCACAAGCTGATCGCTGTCTTTTTTGTTGTATTTGTGTAGTGTTTAAAACTATCGGGGCTTACTTACTTTTTATTTATTTATTTATTTTGAGACAGAGTCTTGCTCTGTCACCCAGGCTGGAGTGCAGTGGCACGATCTCGGCTCACTGCAAGCTCCACTTCCCGGGTTCACGCCATTCTCCTGCCTCAGCCTCCTGAGTAGCTGGGATTACAGGCGCCCACCACTGCGCCTGGCTAATTTTTTGTATTTTTAGTAGAGACAGGGTTTCACCGTGTTAGCCAGGATGGTCTCGATCTCCTGACCTCGTGATCCGCCCGCCTCGGCCTCCCGAAGTGCTGGGATTACAGGCGTGAGCCACTGCACCCGGTAGTCGCGGTTTATTTTCTGAGATGGTCAGGCTCTGTTTTCCTTCCTTGCTTTCATCTGGACCCCGTCTTTCCTTGGTCTCTATCGTCCCAGTTCCGTGCAATGAGCATCCTTTCCCAAGAAGTTTCTTCTCTGTGCAGTGCTTGTCCAGGAGTGGAAATTTGGGTGGTTAGTTTTGAACACTCACAGTGCCCCTCAGACACTTTGCATTGCCCTGACTTTGGAGTGTGCAAAACTTTTTCCAGTTTCAGCTGCTGTTCCCAAGTGGAACCTCCAAGCTTTCCAGCAATTGCCTGCTGGCTGTTTAGAGATTATCAGATTTATCAATGTGTCATGACTTCCCTCCACTTTCTATGATACAGTTGCTGATACCACCCAGCCCTTGTATCTGCCTGTGGCTTTCCTCAATTCCTTGTGTTCTAGGGTTCGTGGAGACACTTCATCGCCTAATTTTGTTACAGATGTTGTCCATGGGTTTTTTATTTTCTCTTTTGTCCTTTGTCTATTTTTGCGGGAGAATTTTAAAGTTAAAAAATGATGACACCTGTCCCCCCCGATACAAGTGACCATTGTAGGGGTACAAGGACAATTTCCCCTTTGTCCTCTGAAGATCTTCCCTTTGTCCTCTGAAGATCTTAAAAATCAACTCATAAAAAGACAGATTAATTGGAGTAAAGGTATATAAATTTGATTAATGTGTACATGAGAGCCTTTAGAATAAAGACCCAAAGAGAGAGAGAAAATTATCTTTTTTTGTTTGTTTTTGTTTGTCACAGGGTCTCTCTGTCACTGAGGCTAGAGTGCAGTGGTGGAATCACAGCTCACTGCAGCCTCGACCTCCTGGACTCAAAGGATTTTCCTACCTCAGCCTCCCAAGTAGCTGGGACCACAGGAATGAACAACCACATCCTGCTAATTATTTTATTTTTAGTAGAGACAGGGTCAAGCTACGTTGCCGAGACTAGTCTCGAATTCCTGGGCTCAAAGGATTCGCCCACCTCAGCCTCCCGAAGTGCTGGGATTTTAGGCATGAGTCCTCGAACCCAGCCTGGAAATTATTTTTATGTTAGGTTTAATAAAGTATGGACAGCCATGTAGAAATATAACTGGGCATGATCTAATGTTAATAGACAAAGTACGGAAACCAAGGAAGGCCTGGGTTAGACAGTAAGCTCAGATAGTAAGGCCTATCATATTAGTCTGTTCTCATGCTGCAAATAAAAACATACCCAAGACTGGGAAATTTGTAAAGAAAGAGGTTTAATGGACTCACAGTTTCACATGTCTGGGGAGGCCTCACAATCATGGCAGAAGGCAAAAGAGAAGCAAAGGCATGTCTTACATGGCAGCAGGCAAGAGAAGTTGTGCAGGGGAACTCCCATTTATAAAACCATCAGATCTCGTGAGTTTTATCCACTGCTGCAAAAATAGGATAGGGGAACTGCCTGCGTGATTCAATTATCTCAACCTGGTCCCACCCTTGACATGTGGGGATTATTACAAATCAAGGTGAGATGGGGGTGAGGACACAGCCAGACCATATCAGCCCATCTGTCTCTCTATGTATTTTTTTCTTTTGCACACAGGGCAGGACCCTCTCTGGAATGGGGGTCGTATGGCCTACAGTTAAATAAGGTAGCTCAGTTAATTTTTTTATGACCAGCTTTTACACAGAAAGGTGCAGGGAAAATTAGAGTAATATTTTTAGGTTTTTATGGCCGGCTTTGGGGCAAAGAGGTTCTCATTTGTATGACCTGCCGTGGGGAAGAGGGATTCTAGTTTCTATGGCAAGCCTGAAGGAGAATGGGACCTTAGTCTTAGACAAGTCTTAGTCTTAGACAAGAAGACAGGAGAAAATTAGAAAAAGAAGTTTTGCTTCTAAGACTGTTTCTGAGGCCTTTATTTTGGGGGTGCGTTTTGAGTCCCAACACCATCAAATAGATCTTGGTAGCCACCAGCTATGTATGGTGAGTACTCCTCGACAGCACCAAGAATGAAATGCTCAAACAGGTTGGCAGAAGTCCCTGTGGATGCTAAGAGGGTGCCATAGAGAGGAAAAAAGAGCAGAAGGCAACCAGCTTTTATTTGAGATCTATGTGCCAGATATTTTGCTAGTAGCTTTCACATATATTATTTGAATTGATTTCATGTAATAATCACCCCAATCTTCTGAAGTAGAATTTTCGGGTCTTCCTAAGTCCTGTGCTCATTCAACATGGAATTGTGAGAAACTTAATCACCCTGATGGAATAGGAATCGGTTAAAGTGCAACAGAGTAGAAGCACCTGAGTCAGCACTAATGAACCTCATGAAGTCCTGTAGTGTTTGTCAAAACTACTGTAAAGATACTGCCTGGGACTAGAATTTATAAAGAAAAGAGGTTTAATTGACTCACAGTTCTGCATGGCTGCGGAGGCCTCAGGAAACCTACAATCATGGTGGAAGGGGAAGCAGGCATGTCTTACATGGTGGCAGGCAAGAGAGAAGTAAGTGCAACCAGGGGAAATGCCGTCATATCTCATGAGAACTCACTCTCATGAAAACAGCATGGAGGAAACCGCCTCCGTGATCCAATCACCTCCCACCAGGTTCTTCCCTCATCACCTGGAGATGACAATTCAAGATGAGATTTAGGTGGGAACACAAAGCCTAACCACATCAATATGTATCATGGATTCAAAGATTTCTTGAGTAAAACTGTGAGATATTAAGATTAATTATGATAAAAATAATACCAAACCTTGATTATGTACCATGCATGATTTTAGGCATTTTACACTTTACATGTATTAATTACTTAAATATTCATCACAACTCTATTAGGTAGATATTATTATTGCATTCTTCTTCTTTTTCTTTTTTGAGAGACAGGTCTTGCTGTGTTGCCCAAGCTGCTGCTGGCCTCAAACCCCTGGACTCATGTGATCCTCCCACCTTGACCTACTGAGTAGCTGGGACTAAGAGTCATGTGCCATGGTGCCCAGCAGGTTGATATTATTATATTCATTTTATAAGTGACGAAGTTGAAAGCCAGTCTAGTTATAAATATGCCCAGTGTCATGAAGCTAATAAACAACAGGATTAGGATTGTAATCCAGGTCAGTCTGACCTCTGAACCACCAAATACACTGCCTTCTTACAACTCTGCTCTTTGGAGTTCTACATTTGATTTACTTTTGTGTTTCAACCCCAGATGTATAGTTCAAAAAGAATATATAACCTTAAAAATAAAGATAATTTTTAATGAAAAGAACCAGAATTAATTGCATAATCTGTTGTTAAAAAAAATCTCTTGGCCAGGTGCGGTGGCTCACGCCTGTAATCACAACACTTTGGGAGGCCAAGGCGGGCAGATCAAGAGGTCAGGAAATCGAGACTTTCCTGGCCAACATGGTGAAACACCATCTCTGCTAAAATACAAAAAATTAGCCGGGCGTGGTGGTGCACACCTGTAGTCCCAGCTACTCGGGAGTCTGAGGCAGGGGAATCACTTGAATCTGGGAGGCAGAGGTTGCAGTAAGCCAAGATTGCACCACTGCACTCCAGCCTGGCAACACATCGAGACTCCGTCAAAAAAAGAAAAAAAAAATCTCTTAATGAAAAAATACAAGTCAGAAACACTTGAGCCAATTTACTTAGAAAACAGAAACATACAGAGGGTACCCCTGCCACCACTATCACTAAACAGAGAATGTAGAAAGATTTAAGTGTGTTTTACATATTACATGGTTGCATACTTAAAATGTCAGCAGAATCAAACAAGAAACAGTTATACACAACTAGAAGACAGAATGTACCATATCAATAATACATTAAATACCTAGCAATAAAATTAACATGAAACAGATGTGTTTCTTAAAAAAATTGATTGAAGGCACAGACAAAGATTTCCTGACAAAGATGCCAAAAGCAATTGCAACAAAAGCAAAAATTGACAAACGGTATCTAATTAAACTAAAGTGCTTCTACACAGCAAAAGAAACTGTCATCAGAGTGAACAGACAACCTACAGAATGGGAGAAAAATTTTGCAATCCATTCATCTGACAAAGGTCTAATATCCAGAGTCTACAAGGAATTTAAACAATTTACAAGAAAAAAATGAACAACCACATTAAAAAGTGGGCAAAGGATACAAACAGACACTTCTCAGAAGACATACATGCGACCAACAAACGTAGGAAGAGAAAGCTCCACACACTGATTTTTAAGAAATGCAAATCAAAACCACAATGAGATACCATCTCACACCAGTCAGAATGGCTATTATTAAAAAGTCAAAAAACAACAGATGCTGGAGAGGATGTGGAGGAATAGGAAAGCTTTTACACTGTTGGTGGGAGTGTAAATTAGTTCAACCATTGTGGAAGACAGTGTGGTGATTCCTCAAAGACTTAAAGGCAGAAATGCTATTTGACTCAGCAATCCCATTATTGGGTATATACCCAAAGGAACAGAAATTATTCTGTTATAAAGATACGTGCACGTCTAAAAATAAATAAAAAGATACATGCACATGTATGTTCATTGTGGCACTAGTCACAATAGCAAAGACATAGAATCAACCTGGACGCCCATCAACAATAGACTGGATAAAGAAAATGTGGTATATATACACCGTGGAGTACTATGCAGCCATAAAAAGGAATGAGATCATATCCTTTGCAGGGACATGGATGAAGCTGGAAGCCATTATCCTCAGCAAACTAACACAGGAACAGAAAGCCAGTCACCACTTGTTCTCACTTATAAGAGGGAGCTAAATCATGAGAACACATAGACACATGGATGGGAGCAACACACACTGGGGCCTCTTGAGGAAGGTAGGATGGTGGGAAGGAGAACATCAGGAAGAACAGCTAATGGATGCTGGGCTTAATACCTAGGGGATAGGTTGATCTGTGCAGATCTGTGTAGCAAACCACCATGGCACAAGTTTACTTATATAACAAGCCTGCACATCCTGCACAGGTATTCAGAACTTAAAAGTCAAAGAAAAATAAGTTGATTAAATTCTAATGAAAAAAACGGTTAAATATACCTAAAGAACTACGCTACGTTCTTTTTTAGAGAGATTAAATAGAACATCAATTTAAAATGTTTAATATGGACTGGACGCAGTGGCTCACGCCTGTAATCCCAGCACTTTGGGAGGCCGAGGCGGGCAGATCACAAGGTCTGGAGTTCGGGACCAGCCAGGCCAACGTAGTGAAACCCCGTCTTTACTAAAAATACAAAAGTTACCTGGGCATGGTGGTGCATGCCTGTAGTCTCAGCTACTCGGGAGGCTGAGGCAGGAGAATCTCTTGAACCTGGGAGGCAGAGGTTGTGGTGAGCCGAGATCACGCCACTGCACTCCAGCCTGGGCAACAGAGTGAGACTCTGTCTCAAAAAAAAAATGTTTAATACATAAATTTATTGCAGTTACAAATTCCTGTGAGAACCAATAGTGAAAAATAAATGGATGACATTATTAAAACATTTTCATTGTTAATAAGGGTAAACTCAGCAAACTTGGAAAACTGAACACACTGCAACAATGATCAAAATCATATGGTCTTCAGTTATCACAGTCTGAAAAAAGAATCCAACCTGTAGGGCAAGGGAAAACCACACAACAAATTGTCTTCCAAATAGTTGGCTAACAGGCTGGAACAAAAATCATGTTAGATACATAAATGCATGGAAACAAACAGTATAATAAATTCCAGCTGTATTAAAAAGTAAAAGCACTTTTTTAAAAAACGGAAGAGTGGTTTATCTATCTCATATGAGAGAAAGAACACGCATTTTAATTTTCTTTTTTAAGACAGTGTCTCGCTCTGTTGCCCAGGTTGGATTGCAGTGGTGCGATTATGGCTTACTGCAACCTTAATCTTCCAGGGTCAAGTAGTCCTCCCATCTTAGACTCCCAAGTAGCTGTGACTACGGGCATGCGTCACCATGCCTGGCTAATTTTTTAATTGTTTGTGGAGACACAGTCTCACTATGCTGCCGAACCTGGAGAACATACACTTCTAATCACTGCAGAAAACAAAGGTTGTTATCAGAAGCAGGGGGGATTAATTGAACATATTTAAATGTTTTAACATTCATGCAACAAAATAAAAATGCTAGAAAGAAAACTTTCTAGTATAGGATAGATATGTTACAAATATAACCTGATAATAGCTTTCTTCCAAAATATATGAAAAAATACATGATGATGTAAGTCAATAAACACTTTCCACTTCATGAATGGACAGTTTGCAGTTAAGAAAATTTAGACTACATCTTTGTGTTTTTGAAAATCACAGTTTTATTAAAAAATGAAAATAAAGATTAATTAAACTCAACTCACATGAAGACCCCCTTACAGATGCATTAAACTGGAAGACTTTTTTATTTTTTATTTTATTATTTTTTTTTTGAGACGGAGTCTCACTCTGTCGCCCAGGCTGGCGTGCAATGATGCGATCTTGGCTCACTGTGACCTCCGCCTCCCAGGTTCAAGTGATTCTCCTGCCTCAGCCTCACGAGTAGTTGGGATTACAGGCAACTACCACCACACCCGGCCTGTTTTTGTATTTTTAGTAGAGACAGGGTTTCACCATATTGTCCAGACTGGTCTCAAACTCCTGACCTCATGTGATCCACCCGTCTTGGCCTCTGAAAGTGCTGGGATGACATGCTTGAGCCACCACGCCCGGCCTGGAAGACATTTTTTAACTCGTAAAACCCAACCTGGACAAGTCTTTGGGAGGAAGGCAGATGTATATTTTATATGTTAATGGTAGAAATGTAAAATGGTTACATATTTCTGGGGGGTAATCTATAACATGCTCTTCGACCTATTACCCATTCCTTCCCCTGAGAAAGGAAAACTAACTTATAAAGCAATTTTCATGGCAGCCTTACCTATAATGGGAAAAATTAGCTTCAGTTCAAAGGCCCAATAGTATTAAAATGTTTAAGTAAACCATGGTGTGTTTCCATATACAAATTAAAATGGCAAGTAAATGGAGGGTGTAACACACAGATATGTTTATGTGAAACAAGGTGAAGTAATTATATAGCTACATATAAATGTAGGCCAGGTGCAGTGACTCCCACCTGTAATCCCAGCACTTTGGTAGGCCAAGGCAGGTGAACTGCTTGAGTTCAGTAGTTCCAGACCAGCCTGAGCAACATGGTGAAATTTGTCTCTACAAAAATTAAAAAAAAAATTAGCCAGGTGTGGTGGCACAAGCCTGTAGTCCCAGCTACTTGGGAGGCTGAGGCAGAAGGATCGATTGAGGTTGAGGCTGCAGTGAGCCATGATCACACCACTGCACTCCAGTCTGGGCTACTGAGTAAGACCCAGACATTTATATTTCTTTTTCCTGGTATGTCATATATATATTATATATATATATGTATTTCCTGGTTTGTCATATATATATATATATGACAGCACCTGTCTTAATAGCTTAGGCGATTTCTATTTACTAATTGCTTTAATTGGCTTCCAAATTCTGGTCCTTACATCTCATGTCTACATCTCCATTCATTTCTCTAGTGTGGAAAAAAAAGGAAAAAACTGAAAATCTCAAGAGGATTCCAGGAAATCAAAACAATGAATTATTGAATAAAGAATTTGAAAGAGAAAATAGACGCATACTAAAAAAAGAATTTTGTTTAGTGAGATAGAAGTAATAATGAAGGCATGTTGATAACGGGGGAGGCTATATATATATATGAGGGGAGGGATATATTGGAAATCTCTGTGTCTTCCTCTCAATCTTGCTGTGAACCTAAAACTGCTCTAAAAAACATTTTGAAAAGGAATAATGATGTAGTAAACATGTTCTGTGATTTATAAAGAGAGACTTTTCATAACCACCTCCCTCCCCCTCTACACACATAGAGTCATGTCAGTCTTCATTCCGTTACTCAATAATTTGTACAGACACAGCCACTGGGCTCCAGTAATCCTAAAGTTTCTAGAAAATCAAGCACAGAAAAAGGTTAAACCCCTGAGGGAATAAAAGAATTCCTTTGCATCCATTGCATTTCTCAGGAAGTGAACTAACAAATTCGCTGCTTTTAAAGAAGGAAATTTTCTCAATGAAATTGATTCCAAATCTTCGTTAGGTCGACTGTTCCCAGGTAAAGCTGACCCATCAGACTTCTTAGCTGATGCCTGATCTGACTATTCCTTATCTTTAGTACAGAAACCAAGGTGAGTGACCTTTAAAAAACAAGTTAGACTGTTGACGTGTCTCCTATTTTGTACTCCAGGTAAAAATGATAAACCAGAAAAAAGAAAGTAAAATTCAACCTCAGGTTTGTGGATCCAGAATGCATAATTATGAGTCTGTAGTATCTACATGCATGTGACGAGCTTCAAGGACAATAACCATAAAGCAAAGACTTAAAAGGTATTATCATTAGAATAATTGTAATTCACTTGATCTCTCAATGTAACAAAATACTTCAATCTACTGTCCCAAGCCATTATTATGTCTTACACTCAGCATATTGGTTAGTGTACCATTAAATATTTATTTTCTACAGTGCTTTCTGGAAGGCAAACAAAGCAGCCACTCTGCTACTTTATATTGATTCCTGACTTGTCCTTAGGAAAAGCTTTCAGGAAGTTTAATAGGTTTGAAAGATACTTAGATTTACCCTGTGATTGGCAAACATACTTCCTTCTTTTTATTTCAATAAGAGAGTACTGCAACTTAGATCTTTATTGTTTAATCTAGTCAGTGGTGCCATTATTAATCAAGATCTCAGATGACACTTGTTCTGAACTGTAACTGATCTATTCAGAAGAATATGAAAACAATAAAGAGGGAAACTGTGCATGCTTTTACCGGACACAATTTTAATTGCTTTAAAAGGAAGTTATGCAACCAATGAGAAATGGAGCCTTTGGAGTGGCCTGAAGCTAAAGGTTTCAGGTGTATTTTTGCTTTATTTGAAGAAAGAACTGAATCATTTTATTTAATAAAAAGGCCGTTTATCAAGAATTACTTAAAGCTACTTTAAACCTGAGTTTGCAATTTATAGAATATATTCAAGCAGCCTCAGTGCCCTTTTAATTGGATGGTTTTCACAGATTTATCCAATGAGAATTCCCTTTGGTTCAAGTATATATGTCTTTTCTTCCATAAAGCAGATTCAAATGAAAGAGTGCAATCTGTTATATCAGACTCATCAGTTATAATTTGATGTGATAAATTTATAAGAAAGGCCAATTGTTATGAAAAATACATTGAAATACATGATAGTCATTTACTGTTTTATAAAGCTAATCTAAAACTATTTACTAAAAAGAAACTATTTCTTTTTATATGTACTTTGTACTTTAACCCTTCATATGTCCTTTAAATAAGAGAAGAAAAAAACGTCATTTATATTTATCCACTTATTTCCTATTTCAGGTGGTCCTCATTCATTCTTTTAGATCCAAGTTACCATCTGTTATTATTTCCTTTGTCACCTGAAGAATCTTCAGAACTATTTCTTCCTATACGTAGCATGTGCAGATACTCTAAAAAGTCCATTATATGATGTATAAAACAAAGCATACAATGTAGTCTCTGCCCTAATCATCTGTAATTTATATAAAACCTTTTGTTTTTTTAATTTTTATTTGGCTATTTTATTTTATTTTATGTTTTTGAGATAGAATCTTGCTCTACCCCAGACTGGAGTGCAATAGCGTGGTCTTGGCTCACTGAAACCTCTGCCTCCCAGGTTCAAGTGATTCTCCTGCTTCAGCCTCTCCATTAGCTGGGATTACAGGCAGCACCACCATGCCTGGCTAAGTTTTGTAGTTTTAGTAGAAATGGGGTTTCACCCTGTTGGCCAGGCTGATCTTGAACTCCTGACCTCAGGTGATCTGCCCGCCTTGGCCTCCCAAACTGTTGGGATTACAGATGTAAGCCACTGCACCCTGCCTAATTGGTTTTTTATTATTTAGACTCCACATATCATTTTTCTTAATATGGTGATATGAAATAGTCCTTGAAATGTCATTTATTTTTCTTTATTACTACATTTCCCTTAAGAACTACAATAAATTATTTTACTGAAAAACATTGTCCTTAATGTACCATGAGCTAATCATTCAAGAATTGTGACTAAATTATCTAAATTATTTCAGTGTAATCACCTGAAGTTCTAGGTAAGCCGTCTTTCTCATTCTCTGCTTCACACATGCCAGTGATTAGAAGATCAGATTATTGCCCAAGCACGGGGGCTCATGCCGGCACTTTGGGAGCCGAGGTGGGTGGATCACAAGGTCAGGAGTTCAAGACCAGCCTGGCCAACACAGTGAAACCCCATCTCTACTAAACATACAAAAAATTAGCTGAGCGTGGTGGCGGGCACCTATACTCCCAGCTACTCAGGAGGATGAGGCAGGAGAATCACCTGAACTTGCAGTGAGCTGAGATTGCACCATTGCACTCCAGTCCGGGTGACACTGCGAGACTCTGTGTCAAAAAAAAAAAAAAAAAAGATCAGATTATCTTTAAAAAAGTAGTCAACTGGAGTTCCACTTTTGCTAGTGGTAGGGTAGCTGGAATCAAACTAGATCTCCTGCAAATCAAAATTATATACTGTGAAAAAAATGTAAATAATGTCTATCTGAAGGCACTGGAGAGTGTCTAGAAGCAGGCAGGAACAAGAAGGGAATCCTTTAGAGAAGGGAACTATATACAGTTTTTCAGTTGAGGATACTCCCCCGACCTTGTGGTAGAAAGAAGCTAGAACTGAAGCTAAAACCACAATTTTAATTGCTTGAAGAATTAAAGGACAGAATTTGGGACTGCCAATATGACTGGATTATTAGGGGAGAAATTTCTGAAAGATGGTAACCACAGATATGGGAGCCTCTAAATCCATTTGTAAACTCTCTACACACATTCCTGCAGACCTCCAAACTGTGTGTGGGTGTAGGAAACTCCACGGAACCCAACCAGGAGGCTGAAAAACTGAGTAGAGATTTCAGCTAATGCCCTGACAAGGGAGATAAAATTGTGGGTCTGAGTCCAGCTAGGTAACTGCCTGCTAAAACAAAACTTAACACTTAGCCAAAAAAATAAGAAAAGCAAGACTATTTAAAATGTACCATCAAATGCAACAGATGCAATCAAAACTTACTAGACAGGCATGCAAAGAAACAGCATATCTCTTGACCCAGGGTCAAGAAAAATTCAATCAATAGAAATGTATCCCAATATGTCTCAAATGTTGGAATTAACAGAAAATATCTTTTTAAAACTGTTTTAAATATATTTAAGATCTTAAAAGATAGTATCAGTGGAAAAATAGAAACAGAAAGACCCAAAGTAAATTCTAGAATGAAAAAATAACCAAGTCTTTAAAATGAGCTTAACAGCAGATTGGAAACAGTAAAAGAACAGATTAGTGAATTTAAAAATAAAAGATCAACAGAAATTACCGAATCTGAAAAACAGAGAAGAAAAAGAAATTGAGAAAAGCGAGTAAAGGAATTATGAAGACACATCAAACATATGAACACAGATATACTTAGAGTCCCAGAAAGAGAGGAGGTAGAAAACAGGGTAGAAAAATATTTGAGAAATGAGCCAGGTGCAGTGGCTCATGCCTGTAATTCCAGCACTTTGGGAGGCCAAGGTAGGTGGATCACCTGAGGTCAGGAGTTCAAGACCACCCTGGCCAAGATGGTGAAACCCCATCTCTACTAAAAATACAAAAATTAGCCAGACATGGTGGCACACACCTGTAATCCCAGCTACTCAGGAGGCTGAGACAGGAGAATCACTTGAACCCGGGAGACAGAGGTTGCAGTGAACCAAGATCATGCCACTGCATTCCAGCCAGGGTGACACAGCAAAACTGTGTCTCAAAAAGAAAAAAAAAAGAAAAAAAGAAAAATATTTGAAACATTGTGGCTCAAAATTTCCCAAAATTTGGTGAAAATATAATTGTACAGATCTAAGAAGTTCAACAAACGTAAGCAGAAAGAAAAGTACAGAAAACTATGCCTAGATACATCATAGTGAAATAATTTTTTAAAAAGATCAACAAAATCTTGAAAATATCCATAGATAAACTACACATGAGTAAAAGGGGACTGATTAATCAAATTTTGACAAGTCAAGGAAATAATAGGTTCCAGGAGACGATGGAATTACATCTCTCAGGTGCTGAAAGAAAAGCCTCTCCACCCAATTCCACATCCAACGAAAATGCCCTTCAAAAATGAAAGTGAAGGGCCAGGCACAGTGTCTCTCTCACGCCTGTAATCCCAGCACCCTGGGAGGCTGAGGCGGGCGGACCACGAGGTCAGGAGATGGAGACCACGGTGAAATCCCATCTCTACTAAAAGTACAAAAAAAGAAATTAGCCGGGCGCAGTGGCAGGCGCCTATAGTCCCAGCTACTCGGGAAGCTGAGGCAGGAGAATGGCGTGAACCGGGAGGTGGAGCTTGCAGTGATCCGAGATCCCGCCACTGCACTCCAGCCTGGGAGACAGAGCCAGACCCTGTCTCAAAAAAAAAAAAAGGGAAGTAAACACATTCTCAAATAATGAAAGTGAGAGAATGAGTCACCAGCCAACATGCACTACAAGAAATGCTAAAGAAGATTCCTCAGGTGACAAAGGAAATAATAGCAGATGGTAACTTGGATCTACAAGAATGAATAAAGACCACCAGAAATGGTAAATATGTGGATATATATAAATGGGTACATTTTTTCTTCTCTTATTTAAAGGACATATGAAGAGTTAAAGTAAAAATTATTACACTCTATTGTAGAATTTACGAAATAAGCAGATGTAATATATTTGATAAAATAGCACAAAAATTGGGCAGATAAAATTACGCAGTTGCAAGACATATTTTACATGTAATGATGTAATATTAACTTTAAGCAGATTGTACTACAATTAAGGATGCATACTGCAGTCTCTAGAATCACCACTAAAATTGATGTAAAGAAGTAGAACCAAAAATTCAGGGGCCAGGTATGGTGGTTTATACCTATTATCTCAGCACTTTGGGAGGGCAAGGTGGAAGGATCACTTGAGGTCAAGAGTTCAACACCAGCCTAGGCAACAAAGCAAGACTCCATCTCTACAAAAATTAAAAAAAAAAAAAATTGTTAGGTGCAGTGGCATGTACCTGCAGTCTTAGTTGCTTGGAAGGCTGAGACAGGAGGATCACGTGAGCCCAGGATTTCAAGGCTACAGTGAACTGTCATTACACCACCACACTCCAGCCTAGGCTGGGTGACAGAATGAGACTCTAGAGAAAAAAAAATCAATAGAGAATTGAAATGAAATACTGAAATATTGTATTACACAAAAGAAGGCACAAAAAGAGGAACAGAGAAACAAATATCAGACTGGACAAATAAGAAACAAATAACAAAATGACAGCCCTAAATCCAAAAGTATTTATCATTATATGTAAGTTAAAATGTAGAGGTTGTCAGAATGAATTTTAAAAAGCAAGAATCAAAGATATGTTGTCTACAAGAGATGGACTTTAATTATAAAACATGAATAGTTTGAAAGTTTGAAAGTAAATGAATAGAAAGGATATACCATGTAAACAGAAACCATAAAAAAGCTGGAAAGGCTTTTTTAACAATTAAAAAATACACTTTAAGAGAAAGAGTTTCACCAGAAATAAACACGTTGTATAATAATATAAAAGGGTCATTAATCAAGGAGTTACTATCATGAAAGTATTTGTACCTGACAATAGACCATCAAAATATAATAAGCCCAAATTGACAGAACTAAGGGGAGAAACAGACAAGTTCACAGTTTTGAGTGAGACTTTAACACAGCCCTCTCAGTAAACAGTAAGATAACAAAAAATCAGTAAGAATTGAGAATGTCTGAAAAACATTATCAAACAACTTGGCCTAACTGACGTTTATAGAGCACTACACCTAACAACTTCAGGATATTATATTTGCATATAGAACAAATATAATATCAATATCGTCAAGACAGAACATAAGTTAGGACCTGAAATAAGTCTTAGTAAATTTCAAAAGGTTGAAGTCTTACAGAATATATTCTTGGATTATAATTAGACTATAAGTAAATATCTAAAAGAACTTCCAAATAGTTAGAAATTGTGCTTTTAAATGTGTTGAAGAAGAAATCATAAGAAAAATTAGGAGAAAAAATGGAACTGAATGATCACAAAAGTACATTCCTTCCAAAAATCTAAATTCCCAAATAGAAGTTTGTGAGACTCAGCTAAAGCATGGTTTAGAAGAAAATTTAGAGCTTTAAATGGCTATATTAAATAAAACTTCCAAATCAATGATCTTTCTACTTAGAAAGCTAGAAAAAAGAGGAGAAATGAAATCTACAGTAAGTAAAAGAGAATAAAATAAATAAGAGTAAAAACCAACAATATAGAAAGCAGACACAATAGAGAAACTTAACGAAGTCAAAGTTGATTCTTTACAAAAATTAATGAAATGGGTATATCCTGGTGAGACTGATAAAATGGAGGAGTGGGACGAGAGATCATAGGAGAAAGAACACACATGACCTATGTGAGGAATAAGAGGTAATAGGAGACTATTATAATCGACTTTATGTCAATAAATGTGACACCTGAGATGAAATGAAAAGTTACTCAGAAGACCGCTTATCACACTTGATAGAAGATGAAATAGAAAGTTTGAATAACTGTATATCTATCACATAAACTCTTTCAGAAAACAGGAAAAATAAATACTTCTCAATTCATTTTGCAAGGCCATCAAAATACTGTTATCTGACTTTGTCAACGTAACTCTAACAATGACATGAACAAAGGAAATTAGAGACCACTGTTCCTAATACAAGTACAATAATCATTAACAAAATATTAACTAACTTATGCAATAATATGTTAAAAAGGTAACATATCATGACCAAGTGGGGCTTCTTCCAGGAATGCAAAGGTGGTCAATATTTGAAAATTAGTGTAATTCGCTGTATTAACAGAATAAAGAAAAAAAAACCACATGATCATTTCAATAGATGCACTTGTGATAAAAACTCTCAACAAACTGTGAATAAAAAGAAACTTCCAGGCCTCATGCCTATAATCCCAGCACTTTGGGAGGCCAAGGTGGTCGGATCACCTGAGGTCAGGAGTTCGAGACCAGCCTGACCAACATGGAGAAACCCTGTCTCTACTAAAAATAAAAAATTAACCAGGCATGGTGGCACATGCCTATAATCCCAGCTACATGGGAGACTGAGGCAGGGCAATTGCTTGAACCCAGGAGGCGGTGGTTGCAGTGAGCAGAGATCACGCCATTGCACTCCAGCCTGGACAACAAGAGGGAAACTGTCTAAAAAAAAAAAAAAAAAAAGGAAACAAACTTCCTCAACTTGATATAGAGCATCAGTCAATATCACACTTGATGGCTAAAGAGGCAACTCCTCTTACATGATTGGAAACCAGGCAAGGATGCCTCTTCTCCTTTAACTTCTATTCTATTGGTAGTCTGAACCAGTTTGATAAGCCAAAGAATGGAAATAAAAAACAGAACAATTGGATAGAAGAAGGAACGGATTCCTATTTGCAGATGATATAATTCTTTATATAGAAAATCTTAAGGAATCTACAAAAAGTTACTGGAACTAATATGTGAATTTAGCAAGATTTCAAGATACAAGTTCAATACAAAATACATCAATTGCATTTCTACATACTAACAGTAAACACATTTTTTAATAAAATTAAAAGTTTATTACTTTAACAATAGCTTTAAGACGTAAAATACTTAGGAACAAATTCAGCAAAAGATCTGTAAAACCTCAATGTTCAAAGCTACAAATACTAATAAGTGCAATTAAATAACACAGATAGAGATACACCATGTTCAAATGTTGCTAGACTCAATATTATTAGCATGTCAGTTTTCCTCACAATGGTCTTAACTATAATCCTAGCAGGGATTTTAGTAAAGGTTACAATCTGAGTCTAAGACTTATTGTAAATGTAAAGGGCCTTGAATAGCCCAAACAACCTTGGAATAAAAGGACAAAGTTGGAGGATTTATATTATTGAACTTCAAAACTTAACATAAATTATGATAAGATGTGTAATATTGGCAACAGGATAGACATATAGATCAATGAAGCAAAGTATGAGGCAGAAACAGACCAACGTCTATCTGGTTATTTCACTTTGAACAAAGGTGGCAAGTCAATTCAGTGAGAAAAGGAGAGTGTTCAATAAACTATATGGGAAAACTAGATATCTATATGGAAACAAAAGAACCATAACTTCTACCTCATTCATCCATATACCTAAATATAAAAGCTAAAACTATACATAGTCTTAAAAACAAAAACTTAAATCTATGGTGAAAACCTCAGATAAGTGAAGATTTCTTAGAAAAACAACCCCAGAATTTTCTTAAAAGATAAATTAAACTTCATCAAAATTTAAACCTTCTCGTTAAAAGACACTTTAAAAATGAACAGAAAGCCACAGACTAGGAGAAAATATTTGTAAAGTATATATCTGACAAAAGACTTGGATCCAGGATATATAAGTAACTGCAGCAATTCATTAGTCATGAATGACACCAATGCAAGAAATAAAGTAAATAAAATCTGTAATAGACACACAACAAAGGAAATATTATGCATGTCCAATAAGCACATGATCAAGTTCTTTATTAGTCATTGGAAAAATGCACATTAAAACTTCAATGAGATACTAGCTTATACTCAACTAAAACGGCTAAAATTAAAACTACTGATGACACCAAATATTGGCCAAGATGTGAAACAAGTGGAACTATCATACATTGCTCATGGGAATCAAAACAAAAAAGATTGGTATTTTCTTATAAAGTTGAACGTATACCTGCTCTAAGACCCAGAAATTCTACTCCTACATGTTTACCAAAGAGGGATTAAAACATAGGTTAAAAAAGTCATGAATGAGGACATTCATGGTCACTGAAAACTGAAAACAACTGAATTGCCCATTAATATGTGAATGGATAAACAAGTTGTGGTACTGTACACTCAAACAATGAAAAACTACCCACAGGGAAGAACTCTTGATATATCCAAAATATGGATGAATCTCTCAGATGTGCTGAGTAAAGGAAGCTGGACACAAAGAGTATGTTCCATGATTCTACTTATATAAATTTCTCAAAGAGGTTAAAAAATATGTGCTGAAAATCAATGGTGGAAAAATAATCAGGAATGGAAAAAAAGGAACAGAGTTTGCCTCTGCCAGGGGTGTTAATTAGGAAGAGGCATTAGGGAACTTTTAGGGTGAGAAAAAAGCTCTAAATTTTGATAGAGGGTTATACAGAATATGCATGTGTCAAAATTCATCAACTTGCACATTTATGATTTGTGAATTTCATGGTTTTTAAATTTTACCTCGAAGATAAAGAACCAAAAACAAATATTAGCTCTAGTAGATTTGCTTTTCTCAGTGGATTAGCAATTTCAAAAAGAGTTTTTGTGTATTCTAGGTTGCAAGAAATATATGAATGTATTGAGGGTAATGAAAGCCAGGTTTTCCATTGTTAGTGGGGAAAGTTACAAACATTGAAAAGGGAAACCAAGCTGTGGTGTTAGATTGGAATTAGGGGTACAAATATGAAGTAATGGTTTTTAGTATCTAGATATAGATTTGTAGACAGAGGTAGCAATAGTTACGGAAATACATAGATAGGTATATATATGTATGTATATGTCTATGTAAGAGTATGTGATTCCTATATCTGTCCACTCATTGGACCTAGAACGGCCTTCAGCAAACAACACAGCTGCTACCCAGATCATTGTCTTAAATATCTTTAATACATGGAACCTGGGTTCATTGAAAAAATGCTGGTTCCAAAACTAGAGCAGGAAAAGTGGAAGATGAATCAGGAACATCTTATTGTATCTGGAAGGATGTGCTCAAAATATGATAGCCACATACGAAAAGGACAGGGGTTGGCTTGAAGTGGTTCCCACTAACCCAAATTGGCAAAATTGCACATTAATATAAATAATAGTAATACTGGGTTATAATCTGTTAAGCAAAGTTAGAATATATGAGTCCATACTGATATAAATAAAAGGAAAGAAAGGAGGGGGGAAACGTGTTAGACCATTTTTGCGTTGCTATAAAGGAACACCTGAAACTGGATAATTTATAAAGAAAAGAGGTTTTATTGGCTCATGGTTCTGCAGACAGTACAAGAAGTGTGGTGCTGGGCCAGGTGCGGTGGCTCACGCCTGTAATCCCAGCACTTTGGGAGGCCGAGGTGGGCACATCACCTTAGGTCAGGAGTTCGAGACTAGCCTGACCAACATCGTGAAATCTCATCTCTACTAAAAATACAAAAATTAACCAGGCCTGGTGGCACATGCCTGTAGTCCTAGCTACTTGGGAGGCTGAGGCAGGATAATTGCTTGAACCCAGGAGGAGGAGGTTGCAGTGACCCAAGATGGTGCCACTGCACTCCAGTCTGGGCAAAAGAGTGAGACTTCTCCCTCAAAAAAAAAAGACAAAAAAAAGAAGAGTGGTGCTTCAATCTGCTCATGGTGAGGGCCTCAGGAAGCTTCCAGTCATAACAGAAGGCAAAGGGGGAACAGGCGTCTCACGTGGTAAGAGGGGAAGAAAGAGAGAGATGGGGGAGGTGCCACATACTCTCATTTTAATTTTTTTAAATTTATTTTTTAATGTTTAAATGTTTGATGTTTGTGGGTACATAGTCGGTGTATATATTTATGGGGTACATGAGATGTTTTGATGCAAGCATGCAATATGTAATAATCTACATCATGGAGAGTGGGGTATCCATCCCCTCAAGCATTTATTCTTCGTTACACAAAATCTAAATACTCTCTTTTAGTTGTTTTCAAATGTATAATTATTATTGACTATAGTCACCCTGTTCTGCTATCAAATGGTAGATCTTATTTACTTTTTCCATTTTTTTTGTACCCATTAACAATCCCCACCTCCCCTCCACCGCCCCCGCAGCCCCACCCTTCCCAGCCTCTGGTAGCCATCTTCCACTCTCTATGTCCACAAGTTCAATTGTTTTGATTTTTAGATCCCACACATAAGGGAGAACATGTGATGTTTGTCTTTCTGTGCCTGACTTACTTCACTTAACATAATGATCTCCAGTTCCACACACTTTTAAACAACCAAATCTCGAGTGAACTCAGAGCAAGAACTCATTTCTCACCAAGGGGATGACGCTGAGCCATTCGTGAGGGATCCACCCTGTAACCCAGCTGCCTCTCACCAGGTTTCACCTCCAACGCTGGAGATTACATTTCAACATGAGCGTCGGAAGGAAGTAACATCCACACTGTATCAGGAGGGATGACAGGATGAAGGGAGGAGGGAGGGAGGGAAGGACAGAAGGAAAGGAGGCAGGAAGGAGGGAGGGAGGTGGTTTACTACACTACCAGCCTCAAAAGGAAAAATGTTAGCATAGATTGCTTAGGGTTTTGCAATCATATATGCTCATTTTAATACCTGTAATCTTTATTCAGCATTTTAAATTCACTGTATCTATTTCCTATTTATGCCAGCTGAAGAACATGTGGCTTTGATTTATTTGAAATGCAAACTTTTTTCCCCATTTTATCATTTTGTTGGTTGTATTGGTTTTCTATGGCTGTTGTAACAAAATACCACAGATTTAGTGCCTTAAAACAACACATATTTATGCTGTTACCATTCTGGAGGTCAGAGGCTAACATAAGTCTTAAGGGGCTAGAATCAAGCTATTAGCAGGGCTGGTTCCATCGAGACGCTCCTGGAGAGAATCCTTTCTTTGCCTTCCCCATTCCCTCTCTCCAATATGTCTTTGGCTTTGCCTTCTGCTCTAACAGAGTCCAATTCATCCCTCTGTTTCTTTCTTTGAAGAACACCTGTGATTGTATTTAGGACCCATGAGGCTAATTTAGTATAACCTGCTCATCCCCAAATCTTTAACTTCATCATATCTGTGAAGTTCCTTTGCCATATAAGGGCACACTCATGGGTTCTGGGCATTAGAACGTGGACATTTTAAGAGGCCATTATTAAGCCCACCACATTGATTATTCTATTTAGTCTCTGTCCACCAGAACACTAAAATAAAATATTTGTCATTATACTAATTTATATTTTTATTATTTTACTCTTAAGGTGAATTTATAACATTTTATTTCATATGAATTAGAGTATTTAAAAATATGAAGGCTAAAGTTATAATTAATAAGTAATTATATATACTTTTTTTTTTTGAGACAGAGTCTCGCTCTGTCCCCCAGGCTAGAGTGCAGTGGTACAGTCACTACTCACTGCAGCCTCTACCTTTTGGGCTTGAACAATTTTCCTACCTCAGCCTCCTGAGAAACTGGAACGACAGGTGCATGCCACCATGACCGGCTAATTTTTTAAATTTTTCCTACAGATGCAGTCTTGCTATATTGCCCAGGTTGGTCTTGAACTCCTGGGCTCAAGCGATCCTCCCGCATCAGCCTCCCAAAGTGCTAGGATTACAGGCGTGAGCCACTGAATATACTGTTTATATATCATTTATAAATAAATATATAATATAATAATAAATCTAAACTTCATAAGACTATTCAATTTGAAGTTTTTTGCATTAGTTTAGTTCTCTTTATATTTAAGATTCTAGATAAAGAGTAACTAAGAAAAGTAATAGACAATAATCAGATTTGGAAGCTAGTCTATCCTATTCTAGTTGCCTAGTCATTCATTGAACAAATGCTTACTCAGTCCCAAGTGCTATTGTAGATACTGTCCGCAAAAAAGAGTCTATTTCCATTTGCTCTTCTCTGTTATGGCAGATTGTTTTTGCCAAGACGGTTATAACAACACCTCTCATTCTACCTCTTCATCTTATCATGCACGTTGTCACTCTTCACTTTGAGAGATGGGGACCATATTCCCTTCCTTCAAATCCAGGCAGGCCTGGGATACAGCAGTTCAGTCACGTCACTTCTAAGGTTAGGTCCTACAAGTTAGCACAGCTTCTGCCAGGCTCTCTTAGGACGATCACTCTTGGAACCCAACTCCCACACTATGAGGAAACTTAGGCCACGTGGACAGGCAACTGTGTTCCATTATATGGGTGTTCCAGGCAAAAGTTCAATAGCATCAACGTCACCAGCCAGATATGTGACTATGGAAGCTTTAGAGAATAACTCCCATTCTTTCAGCTGAAACTCAAAATCATGAGAAATAGTAATACAGTAATATATTCATTGTAAGCCGCTAAGTTTTGGAGTGAGGTGTTATAAAATGAGAGATACCCTGAATATCTCTTACCTACTCATTTTATGAACATACATGATACTTCCATTTCATAATATAGTATATAAAATTTAGAATGATCTCACTTCCTACCTACTTTACTAAACTAAATGATACCATGTATGTGTCATTCTTTGAATGTCACTGAAAAAAATAACAAATTGAATTCAAAGTGCTTTCTTTGTGCCTTTTAGATTGCTATTGAGGAGATAAATGGATTTAAAAAACCATTCAAGCCGGGCGTGGTGGCTCATGCCAGTAATCCCAGCACTTTGGGAGGCTGAGGC